>NC_040037.1:37726009-37854809 GCF_003713205.1 Coffea eugenioides
TGGTTTCTTGCACAAATACTCTTTTATGCATAATTGTAAAAAGATTACACTTGCACCTCTTACACCTCAACAAGTACATGAGGATCAAGTTAGTCTACAAAAAGAGTATGACTTGCATGCTACCACCAAGAAGGACAACGCCAAAGCTAAGAAATTAGTGTTGGCCGACCCTTCTTCAAGCAAGTTGGACACTCTCATTCGGTCTTCGAGGCCGCACAGGAGAGAAAACCCAGCATGCTTGCCAAGGTAAAAGATGTGAGAAAGGCCTTGCATTCTAATCAGGTTTTATTTATTTTATTTGGCAAGGAATCCTTACTCACTAATGTTCTTGATGCTTCTTTGCCTAGTGTTATTACTAACCTCTTACAGGAGTATCAAGACGTCTTTCCTGAGGATATACCTAATGGATTGCCTCCATTAAGGGGAATTGAACATCAAATTGATTTCATTCCTGGATCTTCCTTTCCAAACAAGGCACCATATAGGACCAATCTTGAGGAAACCAAGGAGCAACAACGACAAGTGGCGGAGTTGCTTAGTACGGGATGGATTAAAGAGAGTCTAAGCCCTTATGCTGTACCAGTTCTACTTGCTCCAACCAGCACTAGTCGGGTTACAATGGCTTTAGATGCCGTTTTTGCACGTCTTGATGCGTACAACGCGCAGCCCAACCAAACCTTGGTTCACCGGGCGTCCGCTCACGGTCCACCCATAGACTTGAGACGTCACTTGTGTTCCCATTATCATGGAACTCTTGCTGTCCGCAACATGTATCTACCACCACCACGAGTTTTCCTGGTGTCTCACAAGGGTGTCCTGATCTTTCTTCGCTTGAGGAGGCAGCATGCAAGCTGCTTGGTGACTATACACATGCTCTCATCACTTTTGTTTTGTAAGAAGAGTCCTGATTTGGGGACAAATCGCCTTTAAGAGGAGAGGAATGATGAGAATATAGAGACCAAGGCCCATTCCATTCAAGCACATGGGGAATTGAAAGATTCAAGTAAAGACTAGTTCGCGGAGTACTAGCTTGTTAATTAGGTTTTTAGTTATCATTATTAGTTGTTTGTTAGCATTAAATAATTTCGGTCGTGTCCTGATCTTTCTTCGCTTGAGGAGGCAGCATGCAAGCTGCTTGGTGACTATACACATGCTCTCATCACTTTTGTTTTGTAAGAAGAGTCCTGATTTGGGGACAAATCGCCTTTAAGAGGAGAGGAATGATGAGAATATAGAGACCAAGGCCCATTCCATTCAAGCACATGGGGAATTGAAAGATTCAAGTAAAGACTAGTTCGCGGAGTACTAGCTTGTTAATTAGGTTTTTAGTTATCATTATTAGTTGTTTGTTAGCATTAAATAATTTCGGTCAATAACACTTTACCTTTGGCCGAATTCTGAGTCTTAGATTAGTTAATTAGTTGTTAGATATTTTCACCCTTAATGAAGGGCAAGGTCGTCCATTGGATCTTCTAGGGTTTGAGTCATGTAAGGCTATATATAGCCTAGGTTTTCATTCATTAGACGGTTTTCAGATTTTATAAAACATATGTGAGTTTATTCACTCTCTCTTGTCTCAAGAGAATTTCCTTTGAATACTTGAGAATTAATCTCAAGTTGTTCAACGAACTTATCAATCAAGTAGTCTCCTTGATTGTGGCGTTCTTCTATCTATACTTTTGGTTCACTAAAGTGGCTAGTCGTGGGTTAAGGAATCTCCTTAGTTCGTGGCTCGTGATTCTAGAAGGGTCAAAGTTCCGCAAAACATCCCAACTTGGTGTTCGTCTAGATCCGTCTCACATCATTGTGTCGGATAGGGATCCAAGATTTGTTTCGAGGTTTTGGCAAAAGATGCAAGAAGTGTTGGGGACTAAGTTGAACTTTAGTACCACCTATCATCCCCAGACTGATGGACAATCTGAAAGAACGATTCAAACTCTTGAGGACATGTTGAGGACTTGTGTACTGGATTTTGGAGAGAATTGGAGTAAGTTCTTGACTTTAGTGGAATTTGCATATAACAATAGTTTCCACTCTTCTATTCAAATGGCTCCGTATGAGGCACTTTATGGTCGGAAGTGTAGATCCCCAATTTGTTGGGATGAAGTAGGTGAACGGAAAATCTTAGACACGACCACTGTATCTTGGATTGAGGAGGCTAATGAAAAGGTGAAATTGGTACGGCAAAGAATTCAAACCGCTCAGAGTAGACAAAAGAGTTATGCCGACAATCGGAGGAAGGATTTGGAGTTCACTGTTGGAGATATGGTATTTCTCAAGATTACGCCTTTAAAAGCAAGTTTGATGTCCGGAAAAGGGAAGAAACTACAACCAAGGTTTGTAGGGCCTTATAAGATTATTCAGCGAGTTGGGAATGTAGCCTATAAGCTGGAATTACCACCGAGTTTATCTCGTATTCATAACGTGTTTCATGTGTCCATGCTTAAGAAGTATCATCCAGACCCCTCTCATGTTTTACAACCGGAGAATATTGAGATTGATGAAACCCTGACCTATGAGGAGAGACCGGTAAAACTTCTGGATCGAAAGGTGAAGGAATTAAGGAACAAGCAAATACCACTAGTGAAAGTTCTATGGAAGAACCATGGAGTATAGGAAGCAACATGGGAAGTTGAAGAGACAATCAGGGAGAAGTATCCAGACTTGTTCACCGACCAAGGTAAATTTCGAGGACGAAATTTTCTTAAGGGGGAGAGGATGTGAGGACTCGCAAAAACTATTATTTTATGCCTAATTTATGGCTTAATAAATTATTTAATTGGATTTTATTTCCAAGGAATATTTTCTAGTCTTATGAGACCTAAACGCATGATAATATAACCTCGTTATATTTTTAAAATGATTCGTTTCGAAAATTAATTTCCTAGAGCGCGTTTAGTAAAAATAGTGAATAGTACTTGGAGATTTTATCCGCGTAGCAGCCCGATAAGTTTGGAATATTAGAGACTTGTACTATGGTACTAAAATAGGTAATCTTAAGTATAAATATTCAAGTGATAGTTAGTGGTGCAATCGTTATAAGAATTTTTCGAAAGTTTCGCGTTATAGCGGTAAAATTGACGGTACGCGTTTTCACACGCGCGACTTCAATTGAAGGACTTTAGACCCTTATTTCGGGACAATTAAGAGTGAATAATAATTACAAGAATATATATGCCTTGGAGGTTTAGTGCACTAGTGAACCAAACGCGCGAGAAAAATCGAGTCCAAACGCACCCTAAATTGCACTATTTCAAGTTGACTTTGAGGTGCATTTTGCACCACACAAAGAATCTTCCTTTGGAAGCCAATTGCATCAGCACTCTCTCTCTCTTCACCTCACTTGGCCGAACAACAAGAAGGAGAAGAGCTCTCCATTGTCTTCATTTTTCATCTTCAATCCATGCACTAAAATCCACCCAAATCACACCAAACTTGGAGATCTCTTAGCAAACCACTTGGAGACTACATCTAACTAAGGAGGAAGGGAACTCTCACGGTTTCTTGGAGCTTCAAGAGGGCCGAAAATTCTGACCTTGCAAACCAAAGGAGTAGGTAATGATCAACTCTTGGATTCTTATCTTTTGGAGATTATATGACAAGATTAAGCTCATACATGCACTTAGTTACTTGTTTATGGTGTAAAAATGTGATTGTGGGCTCTTGGAATTCCCACACTTGGGTTGTTGTTGCTGATGTGATGATTAATGGTGATTATATTGTTGGTTTAGTGATTATAATGATGCATTAGTGATGGGTAATTAGTGGAAACCTCATTGGGTGTAAGAGGCTAAAACTTCCGATTTTGCCCCTGCTATGTTCGGCCATTTCCAGGCCAAATTTTAATGGTTTAATGGCTTGAATTGGATGTTTATAGGATGTATTAGATGTGTGAAAAATTTCATTGGAAAATATTGAGGGTTGATGGAGCAAATGAATTTTTTTTCGAAACCAGCAAATCTGGAAACTGATTCGCGTATGTCTCTGACCAGCAGTAGTATTTTGGCTATAACTCTGTCCTCGGATGTCGAAATCATGTGCCGTTGGTGGCGTTTGAAACTAGACATTCCTAGCTTTAATTTGGTATAAAATGCACGTTCTGATTCTTTGTGACCAAGTCGAACCAAATGTTTTAAGTTCGCTGTCCTGCCACTCTGTTCATCTGGAATGAAGTGATCAGGCAGCAACTTGATGCCCGAATTTGAACCAGATGGGTGCCGAATTTGGTAATGATTTCTTCTGTGATATTTTAGTCCTATGAATGTATTTTCCAACGGCGTAAGCCATGCTCGATTTCGAGCTATATTGACTGATTTGTGACTGAAGCAAGTGGACTGCTCTGTTTTGGAAAACCCTAATGTTTGGACTGGTTTGGAACCAAATCTTGTAGTGAACTTGTTAGTTGATGTTTTTGATATTAAACACTACCAAAGATATTATGGGTGTATCTTAGACCCTTATTTTTACAAATGAACCATGGTTGGATAACCTTCTTGGTTGGACGATTGGAAATTTGGGAAAATGAAAGTCAAAGGCAGAATGCCTTAGGAATTTTCTTGAACTGCGGTGGGCTCATTAACTACCTTGCCGAAGGTATTTTTCCCCGAAATTCGATAGAGAGATACTTTCCATATAGTATTGAAATACTGCCAATTTTGGTGCCGATTCAAGTTCGTTTCGATACCCAATTGAATTACTAAAGTTAGAGGTTCAAATCTGGAAAATTCTCATCCAGTCTTGAATTTCCCCAACTTCGGGCTACCGTATCTCGGTCCTCGAAACTCCGATTCTTGATCCGCTTGTTTTTTCATACACTTCACTTGCAACACTAATTGAGCTGAAAATTTCAGAGGCCGGTTTGCAACGTGCGAATCGTGCCGAATTTTCAAAGTTGGCCAAAAACCAACTTCATTCTGCCTTGTAAACTGAAGCTGCGTCTTCAAGCCCATTTTTGACCACTTTCCACTTCGATTCATGGAAAAGTGTCTTCTAGGAACTTATAGTACTCTCTAAGAGGTTTCCAACGGTATAAAGTTTTCCAATTCTCGACTTATACCGAGCGAGTTATGATTTTTCAAAGATTATCGTAAAAGTGGAAAATTTTCCAATTTCAAAGAAATAGAGTTTTTCAAAAACTCTTTATTCTTTTGATGTTCTTAAACGTTTTGTTTACGATTTTCATGATAAAAACTCAAATAATATTGTACATGATAAAAGGCAAGTTGAACCTCGATTTACGTGTAATTGAGGTTCCCTTTTTCAAAATAATTCTTAGATTGTACTAGTGTACAATCTTTCTTGATAAGTGGGTTAATTGTGTGATTATCCACTATTAAATTGCCAGGCGCGCAAGGAGACCTTCAAGAGGATCTCACCGCGGACACTTGAACTCCCAGAAAATAATTCTTATTGAATTGCTCGGTGAGTGTCAAGTGTATGAATTTGATACTTGCTTATTGTGATACTTGTTGGGAGTTTTAAAAATAAGGGCGGGTGCGTACTTTATCGCACTCGTTCTAATTTCAAATGAATGAATGAATGAATGAATGAAATGTATTGAATGAATGAATGAAATGCAATGTCATGTCATGAATGCTTGTGTCGTTGGAGTGAATCTCCTCGACTACCAAATGAATGGGGGACGCCCAAACTCATAGGCCGTCCTTAGACTCGAGCCAGCAATGGGCTTGGTCGGGGATTTGGACGAGCCATGAGATACACATAAGCTCGACCTAATAAGAGGTCTTGCTTGGCATACTCGTTGAGTATCGCCCAATTATGGTCATTGTGGGCCCTTGGGGTGTACGGTGGACGGAGGGAAGAAAGTGGTGATCTACGGAAATGGAAATACCGACCCGGTTGACAGGAGGGTCAATGCGGGAAAGTATACGAATGACATCGACAGATCGAGTGGAATTTAGCTCCTGAGAGCTACTATATCCTTGAATTGTTTCTGATTACTTTTCCTGTTTGAATAATTGATTATTGAAAAGACATGGCTTTATTTATTAAAGTTGGGATTGTTATTTGATTACGTGCTTGCATGTGTGTTCTTGGCCTCACGAGCGTTAGCTCACCCTATAGTTTTGTTTTCCTTAACAGGACCGACTCTTGGAGAAATATGGAGAAACCATCGGTTGTAATTTTGTTAAGACTCCTGTTATATATTTTGACTAGGCCCTGGTTTGGGTTGTGCTTTTGGAAATTGAAAACTTGAAAGGTTTGGGCCCTGATGTGTACTTTGAATTTAAGTCGTTTTATGATTACCGATGTACTGGTTATACATTAAGTGACTTATTAAGCTTGAACGCTTCCGCATTATTGTATTCATGTTGCTCTCATCAAAGTGCTTAATTCGGTTTTAAATTGAATGGAATTGCTTGAGTCCTGGCGAGAGCTGGGCAGGCGTCCGCGGATACCCTTTGGTCCGCCTTAGGGAGATGTGGGGCGTCACAGTTGGCTTAAGAGGTGATTTTGTGGAAGATTTCATGTTTTTTGGTAGAGATTGATGAATTTCTGATTTTTGCATGATTTTTCTGATTTTATATGTTTAGTGTTGGTTAGTCATGGATTGATGGTTTGTTATAGTGCAAAATGGAGTTGGTATATGTTGGAAATGATTGGTTGTGTAAAATTTCTAGCTTGATACGAAATTCCAGATTAGGGTTTCAATTAACCCCTGTTCTGCCCGGTTCTGTTCGGCTAGGTTGGAGGCCGAATTAGCCCTAAAACATGTAAGTTGTAGAAAATGGTGTTCATTAGTTGCCTGCAAAATTTCAGCTCGATCCGAGCACTGTAGCATGTGAAATGACCGAAATACCCTTGACTGCCCATGAGCCCTATTTCGCGCCCAGATTTCTATTTTCGTGGAGATTTCCATTTTTGACCATGAAAATGCATGATTTGGCTTTGGAGGTCTTCATAAGAAATGTAGATTTATGTCTTGTCTTCGAAACGCCATAAGATTCGTTTCAATCCGATAAGTGTAGCTTCAGCTATGGATATTGTGCCGAAAGGTGTATTTGATAGTTTATGATGCGTATGTGGTTGATTTGAGATGAATTGGTGTTGTTTGTTGGATGGAAAAGTAAGAAAATTAAGGGGGCATGCTGTCTGATCTTTGAAAGTATTTGATTGCTTTGACTTTGAGTTGGAGGGCTTGGATTTGGGCAAGGCAATGATATATGATGGATGGTTCCTGAGCCGTGGAGGTGGGTGGCCCCAAACTGTTCCAAAGCTACTTATGAACTGTTTCTTGCATTATTTATTCGATTGCATATCATGTGTGCTTGTATGTGAGTTCATGACATGTTTTGGCTCAAAGGAGTACTTGGAATTCGTGCGCTTAGAACCAACGGCTCCACCACTGTTTACCTGGAGCAAATGGCTCCCTATCACTGTTTCACTGTTAACTGATCAACTTGAGCGTTGGCCGTCTAAGTACCATGATTTCACTGGTTCACGAGAGCAATAAACGTACATTTGATTACTGAATCATGACATCATTGAAACGAACTATTGAGAAACTGATTTGATTACTGATTTTACTGGTTACTCGCTGAGCTTCTAGCGCACCCCAAAACTATTTTATTCCCCTCCACAGGCCTCGAGGTGAAGGAAGCATTCGTAATAAAGTTCTCCGTGTGAATGGTTGGAGGATCTACTGTACCATTGGAGCTCTAGTTTTAATTTGCGTAGTATTTGAGATTGTACTTGTACTTGTACTTATGTGAGAACTGAGGACCATTGTCTTATGTTGGAAATTAGTATTGCTTGTATCTCTTGACGTTTTAGTTTGTAGTATATGTAAATTGTGGAACTTTTGATGTATATTTGGGATTTATCTTGTAATTTATTTGAGGACTGTAGTGAACGACTGAGTCCCGGCGAGAGCTGGGCAGGCGGTCCGCCGAACCCTTTGGTTCGCCCTAGGGTGAGGTGGGGCGTCACAGGTGGTATCAGAGCTTAAGTTTTAGATCTCTGCAGTGTATCCTAAGCTTAATGTTTAGGATGCCGGATTGTGGGTCTGGTTTGAAATACAAGTGATTTCTTGTAGGAATGCAAATCCGACAAGTGGGATTAGAGTAACTCTTAGTGCTCGCTAGGAAATGCTTGAGTGACTTTTGAGGGATATCTTGACTTGAATAGTACAAGTTGGAATGTCGAGGACGACATTCTTTTAAGGGGGAGAGAGTGTGAGAACCCGAAAATTTTCACATTTTCTAGGCATTATTTTATTTTTGCCTACATTTTTATCCTTGTCTTTAAAATATTAAAGTTTCTATGCATTTTTATGAGTAAGTACAGTTTTAAAATCATTTTCCTAGTATGAGCTAGTGTATGTTAAATTTGAAACGCATTATAGCGTGGGACCCGCTAGTGCGATAAAATTTTGGTGCTTAAGTGATTTTTGTGTTAAGTGCTATTATTTTACTAGGTGTTAAGAGATAATTAGAGGTTACCAAATGGATGAACATTGGAGAGACCAAAGGATAGTTTTAAAACCAAAAGGTGACATGTGTCACCTTCTTATTCAAAGTTGGACTTTGACCACTATTCACCGACTTTACTAAATGCTAAAATTGATCAAAATATCATCTTCATTTGCTCCATCTTGGCCGGCCATTGAGGAGAGAAAAAGAGAGGAAAGTTTCATCTTGTTTCTTCAAATCCAAGTCCAAATCTTGAGTTCCAACCGTTAGTTTCTCAAATTACTCCATAGAAACTTCTTGCTTAGGAAGATTGGAGGTAGTGGTGGAGTGATTAGAGAAGGGAAAGGACTAAGTCATCACCTTTCTTGAGATTTCAAGGTATCATGTCTAGCAATCCTTTCTTTGTTCTTAATAATGGTTTATTAGTGACTTGTGTTGGCTTAAGAGGTGATTTTGTGGAAGATTTCATGTTTTTTGGTAGAGATTGATGAATTTCTGATTTTTGCATGATTTTTCTGATTTTATATGTTTAGTGTTGGTTAGTCATGGATTGATGGTTTGTTATAGTGCAAAATGGAGTTGGTATATGTTGGAAATGATTGGTTGTGTAAAATTTCTAGCTTGATACGAAATTCCAGATTAGGGTTTCAATTAACCCCTGTTCTGCCCGGTTCTGTTCGGCTAGGTTGGAGGCCGAATTAGCCCTAAAACATGTAAGTTGTAGAAAATGGTGTTAATTAGTTGCCTGCAAAATTTCAGCTCGATCCGAGCACTGTAGCATGTGAAATGACCGAAATACCCTTGACTGCCCATGAGCCCTATTTCGCGCCCAGATTTCTATTTTCGTGGAGATTTCCATTTTTGACCATGAAAATGCATGATTTGGCTTTGGAGGTCTTCATAAGAAATGTAGATTTATGTCTTGTCTTCGAAACGCCATAAGATTCGTTTCAATCCGATAAGTGTAGCTTCAGTATGGATATTGTGCCGAAAGGTGTATTTGATAGTTTATGATGTGTATGTGGTTGATTTGAGATGAATTGGTGTTGTTTGTTGGATGGAAAAGTAAGAAAATTAAGGGGGCATGCTGTCTGATCTTTGAAAGTATTTGATTGCTTTGACTTTGAGTTGGAGGGCTTGGATTTGGGCAAGGCAATGATATATGATGGATGGTTCCTGAGCCGTGGAGGTGGGTGGCCCCAAACTGTTCCAAAGCTACTTATGAACTGTTTCTTGCATTATTTATTCGATTGCATATCATGTGTGCTTGTATGTGAGTTCATGACATGTTTTGGCTCAAAGGAGTACTTGGAATTCGTGCGCTTAGAACCAACGGCTCCACCACTGTTTACCTGGAGCAAATGGCTCCCTATCACTGTTTCACTGTTAACTGATCAACTTGAGCGTTGGCCGTCTAAGTACCATGATTTCACTGGTTCACGAGAGCAATAAACGTACATTTGATTACTGAATCATGACATCATTGAAACGAACTATTGAGAAACTGATTTGATTACTGATTTTACTGGTTACTCGCTGAGCTTCTAGCTCACCCCAAAACTATTTTATTCCCCTCCACAGGCCTCGAGGTGAAGGAAGCATTCGTAATAAAGTTCTCCGTGTGAATGGTTGGAGGATCTACTGTACCATTGGAGCTCTAGTTTTAATTTGCGTAGTATTTGAGATTGTACTTGTACTTGTACTTATGTGAGAACTGAGGACCATTGTCTTATGTTGGAAATTAGTATTGCTTGTATCTCTTGACGTTTTAGTTTGTAGTATATGTAAATTGTGGAACTTTTGATGTATATTTGGGATTTATCTTGTAATTTATTTGAGGACTGTAGTGAACGACTGAGTCCCGGCGAGAGCTGGGCAGGCGGTCCGCCGAACCCTTTGGTTCGCCCTAGGGTGAGGTGGGGCGTCACAGGTGGTATCAGAGCTTAAGTTTTAGATCTCTGCAGTGTATCCTAAGCTTAATGTTTAGGATGCCGGATTGTGGGTCTGGTTTGAAATACAAGTGATTTCTTGTAGGAATGCAAATCCGACAAGTGGGATTAGAGTAACTCTTAGTGCTCGCTAGGAAATGCTCGATTGACTTTTGAGGGATATCTTGACTTGAATAGTACAAGTTGGAATGTCGAGGACGACATTCTTTTAAGGGGGAGAGAGTGTGAGAACCCGAAAATTTTCACATTTTCTAGGCATTATTTTATTTTTGCCTACATTTTTATCCTTGTCTTTAAAATATTAAAGTTTCTATGCATTTTTATGAGTAAGTACAGTTTTAAAATCATTTTCCTAGTATGAGCTAGTGTATGTTAAATTTGAAACGCATTATAGCGTGGGACCCGCTAGTGCGATAAAATTTTGGTGCTTAAGTGATTTTTGTGTTAAGTGCTATTATTTTACTAGGTGTTAAGAGATAATTAGAGGTTACCAAATGGATGAACATTGGAGAGACCAAAGGATAGTTTTAAAACCAAAAGGTGACATGTGTCACCTTCTTATTCAAAGTTGGACTTTGACCACTATTCACCGACTTTACTAAATGCTAAAATTGATCAAAATATCATCTTCATTTGCTCCATCTTGGCCGGCCATTGAGGAGAGAAAAAGAGAGGAAAGTTTCATCTTGTTTCTTCAAATCCAAGTCCAAATCTTGAGTTCCAACCGTTAGTTTCTCAAATTACTCCATAGAAACTTCTTGCTTAGGAAGATTGGAGGTAGTGGTGGAGTGATTAGAGAAGGGAAAGGACTAAGTCATCACCTTTCTTGAGATTTCAAGGTATCATGTCTAGCAATCCTTTCTTTGTTCTTAATAATGGTTTATTAGTGACTTGTGTTGGCTTAAGAGGTGATTTTGTGGAAGATTTCATGTTTTTTGGTAGAGATTGATGAATTTCTGATTTTTGCATGATTTTTCTGATTTTATATGTTTAGTGTTGGTTAGTCATGGATTGATGGTTTGTTATAGTGCAAAATGGAGTTGGTATATGTTGGAAATGATTGGTTGTGTAAAATTTCTAGCTTGATACGAAATTCCAGATTAGGGTTTCAATTAACCCCTGTTCTGCCCGGTTCTGTTCGGCTAGGTTGGAGGCCGAATTAGCCCTAAAACATGTAAGTTGTAGAAAATGGTGTTAATTAGTTGCCTGCAAAATTTCAGCTCGATCCGAGCACTGTAGCATGTGAAATGACCGAAATACCCTTGACTGCCCATGAGCCCTATTTCGCGCCCAGATTTCTATTTTCGTGGAGATTTCCATTTTTGACCATGAAAATGCATGATTTGGCTTTGGAGGTCTTCATAAGAAATGTAGATTTATGTCTTGTCTTCGAAACGCCATAAGATTCGTTTCAATCCGATAAGTGTAGCTTCAGTTATGGATATTGTGCCGAAAGGTGTATTTGATAGTTTATGATGTGTATGTGGTTGATTTGAGATGAATTGGTGTTGTTTGTTGGATGGAAAAGTAAGAAAATTAAGGGGGCATGCTGTCTGATCTTTGAAAGTATTTGATTGCTTTGACTTTGAGTTGGAGGGCTTGGATTTGGGCAAGGCAATGATATATGATGGATGGTTCCTGAGCCGTGGAGGTGGGTGGCCCCAAACTGTTCCAAAGCTACTTATGAACTGTTTCTTGCATTATTTATTCGATTGCATATCATGTGTGCTTGTATGTGAGTTCATGACATGTTTTGGCTCAAAGGAGTACTTGGAATTCGTGCGCTTAGAACCAACGGCTCCACCACTGTTTACCTGGAGCAAATGGCTCCCTATCACTGTTTCACTGTTAACTGATCAACTTGAGCGTTGGCCGTCTAAGTACCATGATTTCACTGGTTCACGAGAGCAATAAACGTACATTTGATTACTGAATCATGACATCATTGAAACGAACTATTGAGAAACTGATTTGATTACTGATTTTACTGGTTACTCGCTGAGCTTCTAGCTCACCCCAAAACTATTTTATTCCCCTCCACAGGCCTCGAGGTGAAGGAAGCATTCGTAATAAAGTTCTCCGTGTGAATGGTTGGAGGATCTACTGTACCATTGGAGCTCTAGTTTTAATTTGCGTAGTATTTGAGATTGTACTTGTACTTGTACTTATGTGAGAACTGAGGACCATTGTCTTATGTTGGAAATTAGTATTGCTTGTATCTCTTGACGTTTTAGTTTGTAGTATATGTAAATTGTGGAACTTTTGATGTATATTTGGGATTTATCTTGTAATTTATTTGAGGACTGTAGTGAACGACTGAGTCCCGGCGAGAGCTGGGCAGGCGGTCCGCCGAACCCTTTGGTTCGCCCTAGGGTGAGGTGGGGCGTCACAGGTGGTATCAGAGCTTAAGTTTTAGATCTCTGCAGTGTATCCTAAGCTTAATGTTTAGGATGCCGGATTGTGGGTCTGGTTTGAAATACAAGTGATTTCTTGTAGGAATGCAAATCCGACAAGTGGGATTAGAGTAACTCTTAGTGCTCGCTAGGAAATGCTTGAGTGACTTTTGAGGGATATCTTGACTTGAATAGTACAAGTTGGAATGTCGAGGACGACATTCTTTTAAGGGGGAGAGAGTGTGAGAACCCGAAAATTTTCACATTTTCTAGGCATTATTTTATTTTTGCCTACATTTTTATCCTTGTCTTTAAAATATTAAAGTTTCTATGCATTTTTATGAGTAAGTACAGTTTTAAAATCATTTTCCTAGTATGAGCTAGTGTATGTTAAATTTGAAACGCATTATAGCGTGGGACCCGCTAGTGCGATAAAATTTTGGTGCTTAAGTGATTTTTGTGTTAAGTGCTATTATTTTACTAGGTGTTAAGAGATAATTAGAGGTTACCAAATGGATGAACATTGGAGAGACCAAAGGATAGTTTTAAAAACCAAAAGGTGACATGTGTCACCTTCTTATTCAAAGTTGGACTTTGACCACTATTCACCGACTTTACTAAATGCTAAAATTGATCAAAATATCATCTTCATTTGCTCCATCTTGGCCGGCCATTGAGGAGAGAAAAAGAGAGGAAAGTTTCATCTTGTTTCTTCAAATCCAAGTCCAAATCTTGAGTTCCAACCGTTAGTTTCTCAAATTACTCCATAGAAACTTCTTGCTTAGGAAGATTGGAGGTAGTGGTGGAGTGATTAGAGAAGGGAAAGGACTAAGTCATCACCTTTCTTGAGATTTCAAGGTATCATGTCTAGCAATCCTTTCTTTGTTCTTAATAATGGTTTATTAGTGACTTGTGTTGGCTTAAGAGGTGATTTTGTGGAAGATTTCATGTTTTTTGGTAGAGATTGATGAATTTCTGATTTTTGCATGATTTTTCTGATTTTATATGTTTAGTGTTGGTTAGTCATGGATTGATGGTTTGTTATAGTGCAAAATGGAGTTGGTATATGTTGGAAATGATTGGTTGTGTAAAATTTCTAGCTTGATACGAAATTCCAGATTAGGGTTTCAATTAACCCCTGTTCTGCCCGGTTCTGTTCGGCTAGGTTGGAGGCCGAATTAGCCCTAAAACATGTAAGTTGTAGAAAATGGTGTTAATTAGTTGCCTGCAAAATTTCAGCTCGATCCGAGCACTGTAGCATGTGAAATGACCGAAATACCCTTGACTGCCCATGAGCCCTATTTCGCGCCCAGATTTCTATTTTCGTGGAGATTTCCATTTTTGACCATGAAAATGCATGATTTGGCTTTGGAGGTCTTCATAAGAAATGTAGATTTATGTCTTGTCTTCGAAACGCCATAAGATTCGTTTCAATCCGATAAGTGTAGCTTCAGTAATGGATATTGTGCCGAAAGGTGTATTTGATAGTTTATGATGTGTATGTGGTTGATTTGAGATGAATTGGTGTTGTTTGTTGGATGGAAAAGTAAGAAAATTAAGGGGGCATGCTGTCTGATCTTTGAAAGTATTTGATTGCTTTGACTTTGAGTTGGAGGGCTTGGATTTGGGCAAGGCAATGATATATGATGGATGGTTCCTGAGCCGTGGAGGTGGGTGGCCCCAAACTGTTCCAAAGCTACTTATGAACTGTTTCTTGCATTATTTATTCGATTGCATATCATGTGTGCTTGTATGTGAGTTCATGACATGTTTTGGCTCAAAGGAGTACTTGGAATTCGTGCGCTTAGAACCAACGGCTCCACCACTGTTTACCTGGAGCAAATGGCTCCCTATCACTGTTTCACTGTTAACTGATCAACTTGAGCGTTGGCCGTCTAAGTACCATGATTTCACTGGTTCACGAGAGCAATAAACGTACATTTGATTACTGAATCATGACATCATTGAAACGAACTATTGAGAAACTGATTTGATTACTGATTTTACTGGTTACTCGCTGAGCTTCTAGCTCACCCCAAAACTATTTTATTCCCCTCCACAGGCCTCGAGGTGAAGGAAGCATTCGTAATAAAGTTCTCCGTGTGAATGGTTGGAGGATCTACTGTACCATTGGAGCTCTAGTTTTAATTTGCGTAGTATTTGAGATTGTACTTGTACTTGTACTTATGTGAGAACTGAGGACCATTGTCTTATGTTGGAAATTAGTATTGCTTGTATCTCTTGACGTTTTAGTTTGTAGTATATGTAAATTGTGGAACTTTTGATGTATATTTGGGATTTATCTTGTAATTTATTTGAGGACTGTAGTGAACGACTGAGTCCCGGCGAGAGCTGGGCAGGCGGTCCGCCGAACCCTTTGGTTCGCCCTAGGGTGAGGTGGGGCGTCACAGGTGGTATCAGAGCTTAAGTTTTAGATCTCTGCAGTGTATCCTAAGCTTAATGTTTAGGATGCCGGATTGTGGGTCTGGTTTGAAATACAAGTGATTTCTTGTAGGAATGCAAATCCGACAAGTGGGATTAGAGTAACTCTTAGTGCTCGCTAGGAAATGCTTGAGTGACTTTTGAGGGATATCTTGACTTGAATAGTACAAGTTGGAATGTCGAGGACGACATTCTTTTAAGGGGGAGAGAGTGTGAGAACCCGAAAATTTTCACATTTTCTAGGCATTATTTTATTTTTGCCTACATTTTTATCCTTGTCTTTAAAATATTAAAGTTTCTATGCATTTTTATGAGTAAGTACAGTTTTAAAATCATTTTCCTAGTATGAGCTAGTGTATGTTAAATTTGAACGCATTATAGCGTGGGACCCGCTAGTGCGATAAAATTTTGGTGCTTAAGTGATTTTTGTGTTAAGTGCTATTATTTTACTAGGTGTTAAGAGATAATTAGAGGTTACCAAATGGATGAACATTGGAGAGACCAAAGGATAGTTTTAAAACCAAAAGGTGACATGTGTCACCTTCTTATTCAAAGTTGGACTTTGACCACTATTCACCGACTTTACTAAATGCTAAAATTGATCAAAATATCATCTTCATTTGCTCCATCTTGGCCGGCCATTGAGGAGAGAAAAAGAGAGGAAAGTTTCATCTTGTTTCTTCAAATCCAAGTCCAAATCTTGAGTTCCAACCGTTAGTTTCTCAAATTACTCCATAGAAACTTCTTGCTTAGGAAGATTGGAGGTAGTGGTGGAGTGATTAGAGAAGGGAAAGGACTAAGTCATCACCTTTCTTGAGATTTCAAGGTATCACGTCTAGCAATCCTTTCTTTGTTCTTAATAATGGTTTATTAGTGACTTGTGTTGGCTTAAGAGGTGATTTTGTGGAAGATTTCATGTTTTTTGGTAGAGATTGATGAATTTCTGATTTTTGCATGATTTTTCTGATTTTATATGTTTAGTGTTGGTTAGTCATGGATTGATGGTTTGTTATAGTGCAAAAATGGAGTTGGTATATGTTGGAAATGATTGGTTGTGTAAAATTTCTAGCTTGATACGAAATTCCAGATTAGGGTTTCAATTAACCCCTGTTCTGCCCGGTTCTGTTCGGCTAGGTTGGAGGCCGAATTAGCCCTAAAACATGTAAGTTGTAGAAAATGGTGTTAATTAGTTGCCTGCAAAATTTCAGCTCGATCCGAGCACTGTAGCATGTGAAATGACCGAAATACCCTTGACTGCCCATGAGCCCTATTTCGCGCCCAGATTTCTATTTTCGTGGAGATTTCCATTTTTGACCATGAAAATGCATGATTTGGCTTTGGAGGTCTTCATAAGAAATGTAGATTTATGTCTTGTCTTCGAAACGCCATAAGATTCGTTTCAATCCGATAAGTGTAGCTTCAGTTATGGATATTGTGCCGAAAGGTGTATTTGATAGTTTATGATGCGTATGTGGTTGATTTGAGATGAATTGGTGTTGTTTGTTGGATGGAAAAGTAAGAAAATTAAGGGGGCATGCTGTCTGATCTTTGAAAGTATTTGATTGCTTTGACTTTGAGTTGGAGGGCTTGGATTTGGGCAAGGCAATGATATATGATGGATGGTTCCTGAGCCGTGGAGGTGGGTGGCCCCAAACTGTTCCAAAGCTACTTATGAACTGTTTCTTGCATTATTTATTCGATTGCATATCATGTGTGCTTGTATGTGAGTTCATGACATGTTTTGGCTCAAAGGAGTACTTGGAATTCGTGCGCTTAGAACCAACGGCTCCACCACTGTTTACCTGGAGCAAATGGTTCCCTATCACTGTTTCACTGTTAACTGATCAACTTGAGCGTTGGCCGTCTAAGTACCATGATTTCACTGGTTCACGAGAGCAATAAACGTACATTTGATTACTGAATCATGACATCATTGAAACGAACTATTGAGAAACTGATTTGATTACTGATTTTACTGGTTACTCGCTGAGCTTCTAGCTCACCCCAAAACTATTTTATTCCCCTCCACAGGCCTCGAGGTGAAGGAAGCATTCGTAATAAAGTTCTCCGTGTGAATGGTTGGAGGATCTACTGTACCATTGGAGCTCTAGTTTTAATTTGCGTAGTATTTGAGATTGTACTTGTACTTGTACTTATGTGAGAACTGAGGACCATTGTCTTATGTTGGAAATTAGTATTGCTTGTATCTTTTGACGTTTTAGTTTGTAGTATATGTAAATTGTGGAACTTTTGATGTATATTTGGTATTTGTCTTGTAATTTATTTGAGGACTGTAGTGAACGACTGAGTCCCGGCGAGAGCTGGGCAGGCGGTCCGCCGAACCCTTTGGTTCGCCCTAGGGTGAGGTGGGGCGTCACAGGTGGTATCAGAGCTTAAGTTTTAGATCTCTGCAGTGTATCCTAAGCTTAATGTTTAGGATGCCGGATTGTGGGTCTGGTTTGAAATACAAGTGATTTCTTGTAGGAATGCAAATCCGACAAGTGGGATTAGAGTAACTCTTAGTGCTCGCTAGGAAATGCTCGAGTGACTTTTGAGGGATATCTTGACTTGAATAGTACAAATTGGAATGTCGAGGACGACATTCTTTTAAGGGGGAGAGAGTGTGAGAACCCGAAAATTTTCACATTTTCTAGGCTTTATTTTATTTTTGCCTACATTTTTATCCTTGTCTTTAAAATATTAAAGTTTCTATGCATTTTTATGAGTAAGTACAGTTTTAAAATCATTTTCCTAGTATGAGCTAGTGTATGTTAAATTTGAAACGCATTATAGCGTGGGACCCGCTAGTGCGATAAAATTTTGGTGCTTAAGTGATTTTTGTGTTAAGTGCTACTATTTTTTTACTAGGTGTTAAGAGATAATTAGAGGTTACCAAATGGATGAACATTGGAGAGACCAAAGGATAGTTTTAAAAACAAAAGGTGACATGTGTCACCTTCTTATTCAAAGTTGGACTTTGACCACTATTCACCGACTTTACTAAATGCTAAAATTGATCAAAATATCATCTTCATTTGCTCCATCTTGGCCGGCCATTGAGGAGAGAAAAAGAGAGGAAAGTTTCATCTTGTTTCTTCAAATCCAAGTCCAAATCTTGAGTTCCAACCGTTAGTTTCTCAAATTACTCCATAGAAACTTCTTGCTTAGGAAGATTGGAGGTAGTGGTGGAGTGATTAGAGAAGGGAAAGGACTAAGTCATCACCTTTCTTGAGATTTCAAGGTATCATGTCTAGCAATCCTTTCTTTGTTCTTAATAATGGTTTATTAGTGACTTGTGTTGGCTTAAGAGGTGATTTTGTGGAAGATTTCATGTTTTTTGGTAGAGATTGATGAATTTCTGATTTTTGCATGATTTTTCTGATTTTATATGTTTAGTGTTGGTTAGTCATGGATTGATGGTTTGTTATAGTGCAAAATGGAGTTGGTATATGTTGGAAATGATTGGTTGTGTAAAATTTCTAGCTTGATACGAAATTCCAGATTAGGGTTTCAATTAACCCCTGTTCTGCCCGGTTCTGTTCGGCTAGGTTGGAGGCCGAATTAGCCCTAAAACATGTAAGTTGTAGAAAATGGTGTTAATTAGTTGCCTGCAAAATCTCAGCTCGATCCGAGCACTGTAGCATGTGAAATGACCGAAATACCCTTGACTGCCCATGAGCCCTATTTCGCGCCCAGATTTCTATTTGCGTGGAGATTTCCATTTTTGACCATGAAAATGCATGATTTGGCTTTAGAGGTCTTCATAAGAAATGTATGTTTATGCCTTGCCTTCGAAACGCCAAAAGATTCGTTTCAATCCGATAAGTGTTGCTTCAGTTATGGATATTGTGCCGAAAGGTGTATTTGATAGTTTATGATGTGTATGTTGTTGATTTGAGATGAATTGGTGTTGCTTGTAGGATGGAAAAGTAAGAAAATTAAGGGGGCATGCTGTCCGATCTTTGAAAGTATTTGATTGCTTTGAGTTTGAGTTGGAGGGCTTGGATTTGGGCAAGGCAATAATATATGATGGATGATTCCTGAGCCGTAGAGGTGGGTGACCCCAAACTGTTCCAATGCTACTTATGAACTGTTTCTTGCATTATTTATTCGATTGCATATCATGTGTGCTTGCATGTGAGTTCATGACATGTTTTGGCTCAAAGGAGTACTTGGAATTCGTGCTCTTAGAACCAACGTCTCCACCACTGTTTACCTGGAGCAAATGGCTCCCTATCACTGTTTCACTGTTAACTGATCAACTTGAGCGTTGGCCGTCTAAGTACCATGATTTCACTTGCTCATGAGAGCAATAAACGTGCATTTGATTACTGAATCATGACATCATTAAAACGAACTATTGAGAAACTGATTTGATTACTGATTTTACTGGTTACTCGCTGAGCTTCTAGCTCACCCCAAAACTATTTTATTCCCCTCCACAAGCCTCGAGGTGAACATTCGTAATAAAGTTCTCCGTGTGAATGGTCGGAGGATCTACTGTACCATTGGAGCTCTAGTTTTAATTTGCATAGTATTTGAGATTGTACTTGTACTTGTACTTATGTGAGAACTGAGGACCTTTGTCTTAAGCTGGAAATTAGTATTGCTTGTATCTCTTGACGTTTTAGTTTGTAGTATATGTAAATTGTGGAACTTTTGATGTATATTTGGGATTTATCTTGTAATTTATTTTAGGACTGTAGTGAACGACTGAGTTCCGGCGAGAGTTTGGCAGGCGGTCCGTCGAACCCTTTGGTTCGCCCTAGGGTGAGGTGGGGCGTCACAAGAAAAGGGTTGCTGCCTATGTATGGGACCCAAACAAGAATCCCAAGTAAGTTTCTCACCAAGGATTTAGTCCACCATCAGCATTTCCCATCTGCAGAAATGGTGTACAGAGTTGGTTATTTTTTGAACTAATTATTGGTGTACTTGTGTAATGCAATGGTAGGGAAATACTGGTTCAAATGTTCCAGTTCTCCCTAACACGCGTTGATTTGAAGACACTTGACAATGGCATGCATGTCTCGAATCGGGTTAGGAATTTTAATGTTCATGGCCATGATTTGCTTGCTTTTCCAATCTTGCATGTGACTAATGATATGGTGCCTCTATATTATTTATTTGCTAATGTTTAATTGAAATAAATCGGTGAAGCATCAGGTCATGGACATGTTTGCACACCTACTAAACTGGGGTGGGAAAGGCATTGCAAAGAGTAAGGTGGAACGTTACATCGTTGAACCCATAGCAGTTGTGAGTTTTTTAATTATACTTACCATGTATCGGCCAAGTATTTTTTAACCCGAGATTTGAAGTTTGCTAAGACCTGAACATAAATGGATCACTAATAGAACTGAAATCCCCTTCCGTTGTCACGTTGATGCTCGCAGGAAGGCATTCTGAAAATGCTATATTTTGAATCACTTTCAAATATCAACCTATCTGCCAAACTGACGAAGTTGTTCAAGATACGGAATCATGAGGCAGGAGCCGATCCAGCCAACTGTCATTTGGTATGTAGTTACTATTGGTAGATGTGCTTTTTACTTAAATTTACAAAATAAGTCTTACGTTAATAATATATTTTTGCTTTGATGGGTAATAAATTGCACTTGTATTTAAGATATTGGCCCCTGTTTCCAATGGGGAGCATTGGTTTGTTTACTCCTTTGATGTCTCGCATGGGGTAGTCCTTCCAGACCCCAACACTGATCAACCAAAAAGTAAAGATATGGATGTCCTAAATCGTCTAGTACGTAGCAGAGTTGAATAATTATTGTAAGCCTTTTTTAATACAATATAAGAGTGTGTGCTTTGCAGAAGCGTGCTTTGGGGTTGGTTATTGAGACAAAATTTGGCAAGAAAATTAACTTTGTAAGTTTTTCCTTAGAAGTTGTCGATGTGCGCATCAATTGCGAGATAGAATCTAAATTAATTTATGTTCTCTTAACAAGCATATTCATCATGTAGCCATCACCTTGTTTCACTTTTTTTTACTTAATTTTGCATTGATGACTACCTTTATCATGTTGTCCTCAGTTACGACAGCGGTATCTTCACAATGGTATTCCTAGACCATTGGACTGGACAATTGCCTGTGCGCATCGATAAGGTTTTGATAACTTTTCGACATAATTGAATTCTATTATAAAAAAAATGTTCTTACACTTTACACATTATTGTTTAACATAATTTTCGGGTTTAACTGTGCTAGACAAATATTGGCAAGTATCGAGTACTATACACGGCTCGGTTATGCACGTTAAAGCAAATTCCAAATTGATGGATATCATAGCGACCTCGCAAATTTCAAAAAAAAAATAGTTGAAGTGTGGCCAGGGGCCTGAAGTTGAGACTATTCTATAAACAGTTAGTTGCAAATTAGATATTTGGCTTCGAAACAAAGATTTTTTGTTGCTAAAGTTTAGAACCCTGATGAAGGGCATCTTTAATGTTGGAACACTTAAACAAGTTTTTTGGAAGGCTTAATGCGAGCCAAATTGGAATGTGTAAATGTCGTTTAGGACGTAATTAGTTATTTGTGTTGTATATTCTCGGTTGTGCATTTTACTTATTTGAAATTATCGTCTGCTATGACTTAACCGCTATGTGTCAGTTGTTCAAGCAGCGAAAATTGCAAGTTTAATTGGTTCACTCAAATGGATTTTGCTAACAAACGGCGATTGCCGGAAAAACAAATCATGGCTGCTAGAAAAAACATTAGTATGAATTTTTGCCAGACTACTCTTTTAATGCAAACGAGTAATTATATGATATTTGTTTCTAAATTGAACTTTTATCATGACCATTTTACCCCAAACGTTTGATGACAATTACATAATGTTTGGTGAATGTTACAAATTGATGGTAATTCCGCTCAAAATTTACCTTTAGATTTTCATCACCTACTCTTTTAATAAATTACATAGGAGTCTTTACATAATATTTGCTTCTAAATATTACTTTTAGTTCCAATTCATACCCTCTTTTTGTTGACATTGGACCGAACCTTGACCTCTAATCGATAGAAACAAATACCAGTAGGTACTTACACAAACAAATTGAATCAGGTACGAGTTATTGTCAGCAACTACTTGACGATCGATGCATCACTTCTTTGAACAATGAAGTGTTTTGCCAGGTCAAGTACTTGTGTGGACAACAAATATTAAATACTAAAGCAGATCCAGCTTCAATTTTTTTTATAAAAGCTAGAGTAACCCTGAACAAAAGCACATGACCGTAACTGTTGTTAAGTTCCTTTCATGATAACTGCTGCAATTTTTCATAACTGGTTAGTAACTCCACGTAACACTGTTCGAATGTTTGGTACTGCCGCTTTCACGCTTTGTACGTAAAGACTTAAGCAAGTTTTACTCCACGGTTGCTAGTTTATATCTGAGAGGAGCCACATAATAGCTGCCACCTATGTAAACCATCCTGATCAACACACAACCATTACTTCATCCTCTTACCCCATATTCTCTTAACATATGCCCCATAGGAGATTTATATCGTTCAGATGTGTTCATCTAGCAATCTTGGTGGTGGATCTAATGAGTTAAGATACCAATATCACTATTGTTATTGTGAAAAAACGGCTGGCCTGAAATTCGTGGAGTCACAGAAACCAACGAAGAGGTTACTGTACTTTGTCTGTGAAGGAAAAGTTTGTACTTTTTTCGCTTGGTATCATCCAATAGGGAGGAATCATGAGCAAGTTCAGAATAACTATTGCCCTCCCTCACCTAATCGACAAGCAATAAGTAGAGAAAGCTCCTTCGACAGTCCCGAAACAGTGCTCCATGAATCAAACTCTTTCCCGCATCCTGTGCATCGCATCGAACAAGACATTCGACAAATGAAAACCATCGTGATGATACCCGTGGCGGTCACCCTTCTGTTGCTACTAATAGCAATTTTTCGCTGACACCACTTTTCTTTTTTCAACCCATATGATGCGGACTTTGCCTGTTCGAATTGTCATAGATGTATCCTCATACGGAAAGTAGCTGACATCCTTGTACTGTTGACTTTCCATTTTGCCAATTGATCAAGAAGATAAAGTAAATGGTAGATCCAGTGTTTTAGTTGAATGAAGCTGGTGGAGTCACATTGCAAGTTTCATTTGAAGTATTATGCTGCTCTTACATCTGAAATCACTTGTGTTGTTGAATTGGTCTGTGTTAATGACTCCAAAAACCTGCCACTATTAATTATATAATGATGCACGAATGGTTATCTTAATACACGAACTTCTATAAATAATATTCGATTTTATCTCATACTATTATCGACTTAAGGGTGAAATGTACTTGTGTGCCAAGAATCAAATGCAGCAAGACTCTTTTTTTTTTTGCTATATATTTTGTACTTGTATACTAGTTTCACTTGTGGGCAGAATATAGTCCAACTATTTTTCACTATGATTCACAAACTATTCATATCTAGTTAGCTTTGTTCGTTCTTAGTTACAACATTCATAAAATTAAAGGTCAAACACAACCCTAACAAATATTACTAGAGCATTGGACCAGAAGAAGTTACGGATGGCTCAGAGAGGTAGTAAATTTCAGTCATAAACTGACCAAGTGCATAGTGTTGCAGAAGGTTTTGTGCAAATCGTGTATAGTGTTACTGTGTATGCACATAGTGAAACTTAACTTCAACAATATGTAACTCTATATGCACATGACCCTAAATGTTGGTGTACAGGTCCTTTCATGATAAAAGCTGTAAAATTTGTTTTATTGTCTGTAACTGATTAGCAACACGACGTAACACTTATCAAGAGTGTCGGTACTAAAAATTTCATGCTTTGTACGTAAGGATTCTGAATTGACATAGTTCAGGCGTTGCATGTGACTCTACAGCTTCCACTCCCGTGAAGAAATTGTTGGCCTGGTATGCATTGGCCCCTGATATTTTAGCAAATTAGAGGGTCCTGCAGACTATAAAAAGGAGCTGTTGTAGTTGTATATCCCTTAACAACAAAAGTTTGTTCGTCTCCCTTTCATTATTGTTAACACTTTCCATTTTATTCCACTTCACAGTTCCCATTTCATTCCACTGAAGGGTGGCAATGGACCCGTGTATGAAATTTTTTTTTGTAATCTTCAACCCCTCTCCAACTTCAATTGCAATCTCATCAATAGAGTGTTCACACAGAAATCAAGTTCTTGGAAGCCAAATAGCAGCCAATAGGTTACATAGTGTTCAAAAAGATCTCACTAATTTAATGAGATATTCGAGAAGGTCTCGCTACATCAATTATTTTGGGGTTCGAAACGATCATCTCTACGTTCTCATTAAACACTTAATTAACTGTCTAAGAAATTTAATGTGTCGAGGGGAGGAATTATTGTTTGGGCCAAGGACAATGGCACAAACAAAAGAATGATAAAGGTTCATTGTATTTTAACTAGTTGTTATATCACTAATTGACTATTTTATAATATCACTAGTTTTAAGAAGAGAAGACGAAAAGCTGCCTAATAATATCACTAGTTGTAACATATTCTAACACGCACCTAACAGGTTGTAACTCATTCTGTATTCTACGTTATGACTATTTGTTGCATTATAAAACTTACATTTGACATTACAAATTAGTTATCCACTTGTACTATCATTTTCATCTGTGAAACAATTACCAACACGTGATCGTGTGGGTAAAAGACACCATAATTCAATTGTATTAAACTTGTAATACCTATTGAAGTGCATCTATTTGCCAATTATAATACTCTTCATTAATACAATTGTAATCCACTTGTCTATGAATGGCTCAGAGTGAAACATCGAAGGTGCCTGTACAAGCACATGAATAAGTTGTAACAGTTTATTAACTACTTGTAATATACATATGCGCATTCCCAAGCAGGATGACATGGAAGTCCAATAACAAATGTTTGTCCAAAAACACCGCAAATCTCGTTCAAGACAACTAATGCGGCATAATCGAACAAATTTTAGAGTTACAGTGAACAAGCACTAATATATTTGAAGATTGTAGATTAAAACAATCTGACAATAGGGAATCGATTGAAACTGAGCAATATCTTCAACGGAGAAGTACTAATATCACTAAATGAGGTGAACTGAATTGTTGACGGATAATCGAGACTCAATTGCTTGGTCAACCACTTATTGTATCGTTAAAAAATTATAGGTACACATCACTCATCAACTTACATCTGAGGGGAGGCGATGTTAACAGTTAATTGCTATCTCTGGGTGTTATTTCTTTTCTGAAATGCGTAACGATGGCAAATCAACTAATACAGTTAATGGAACATGCGGTTAATAATATACGATATCCAAGTATCCAATTCAAAAATAACACATAAATATGTGATGTAAGAATAAAAGTTTTTCACCTGGGATGTGTTTGAAATAACATGATATGCATCAATATCACAGTGTATTGAAATTATCGCATGCTCCTCCTATATTATATAATATAACTATTCAACTGTCAAAAAATCATTAGCAGTGCCTATATTGCTTAGTTACAAAGCTAAATTGGACTAGACATTATAATAAAAATGATATATCAGATTATTAAGATATCTTTGACGGAGTTATGTTTAGGAAAAATAGAAAATTTAGAGTGTATCCATTCTTTAGGGACAGTTCTAGGAGGCCCTTCAGTAGTCAAATGGTGGACTTTCAGATAATACAAAATAATATGTAATTAAAGTGAGCATACATTAACTATATAATATACATGCTTTGAGAGTGTTCGGATTCTCACCATTACAATTAAAGAAAAGTAGTTGTGCGATACGAACAACAAAGTCTTTATTTTTTCTACTAAATATAAGCATACAATTTCACTTTCCTCAATTTCGAGAGCAACAGCGCTTGGAGGGCCATTAAGTAACTGCCTCATTAAATGCATATATGAGTTTTGAAGGGCCAAATAATTGTATAAGATAGACAAAACAGGTATATCAGGAGGTATGACGGCCGTAACAAAAATATCACATAATGTAACATCAATGTAACTAACTATGCTGTTAGAAACATTCAAATAAAAGCTAAATCCATGCCCATTTTATACTAAGCGACACTGAGTTAGTAGATGAACGGCATCTCATAAACATGTATTCATCAAATGAAATCGATGTCGGCTCCGATTCTGAAACCTGTATTATTGACACAACAATAATATTATTTCATAGTGAATGGTACCTAAACTTTAGTTAACAGTTCAACGATAACATTGTTTTAGCATAAATAGTTTACCATCATAAAAATTGGATCCTTACGGTAGTCTGTGTAATCCTTGACAATCTAAATTTTCATTTTAATTTATCAAATTTATCGACTCAACTTCGTATCACTTTACTTCTCTTTCCACCGGCACATTTTTTAATGCCTCGTGCGAATATTGCCTCTCCCATTTCATTTACAAATTTAATTTTATCACATTCTTCCATATTCAGATTTTTATGATTTTGCAAAGTTTGCACTTCATTTTCAGAGAGAAGAATCTCAATTCTCTTTGTCAAATCTGATATGATGGTAATTACTACTTTGCTAGTATCCTTCGACATTGCTGCTCGAGTAGCAATCTTAATCATGGCTGGAGCGAGCTCTCAATAACAAGTTGAAATGATTATTTTTGGATCAGCCACAATTTTTCGTCCTCACTGATCAAAACAGTTTCCAACCCGAGCTCTTTTGTCCATCATTTCTTAATATATTCAGGAGGAATTGTCTTTATACCCACAGTATCAAACACCTTCAATGCGTACTCACACAAAATTTCTTTATTCTCGTATTTTTTGCAACTACATCGTATACTTAGATCATTCTGATTGAATACCACTATTCTTTCAAGTCCTCCACATACCTCATGACCGCAAATTCCACAAACATTTCTACATCTTATTGTCTCAATATAACCATAACTGTTTACTTGTCATATTCATTTTGAAATGCAACAAATACGATTGGTGAATACGTCTCTGATGCATGCACAAGCATAGGTGTTTGTCTCAATCCTACCATGAAAAACTTTTGCCTTGTTTCATATTCTGCGATGAATTCATTATATCTCTTTTCATCAACCATCCGATTGAAATGTCTAAAGAATTGCACAAGGTCGTGATCCAGTTTCAAATGATTTTTAATTGCTGCATTTAGACTTTTGCTAAGTTGGGTGTTTTGCATTCCCGCGGTCCATCTTTCTTTCATCATGCACCTTGCCCATTTATTACCAATTCGATACAGCCCGAAAGCCATTCATTATTTTCAAGATTGTGTTTTTTATCATCGCCTCCCACACCTTGTTGAATTGTTCCACTTCTTCAATCCTATAAACGTAGCCACCAAATATGTATGAAAGGTCACTATTTTTCTTGTAGTGATTGTCAAGATGTTTCATAAAATTATGCTTTATATGAAATGTACATAGACTATGAAATGTTTGGGGCATGACAAGTGAAAGAGCGGCTGCCATGGCGTGATCTTGGTCAGTTAGTATGGTACTTGGATGCTTTCCACACATTGCTTCTAGAAAAATACCAAACATCCATTTGAAAGAAACTATCGTCTCATCATACATAAGGGCAGCACCGAATATCACAATTTACCTATGTTGGTTAAAACCCACAAATATTTCAAGTGATCGGTATTCTTTATTTGTTTTGTAGGTTGTATCGAATGTGACTACGTCTCCAAAAAGGTTGTAGTCAATTAATATTTCTGAATCAGCCTAAAAAATATTCGTTATCTGCTCTTCACAGTCCAGCCGTACAGCATGAAAAAGATATATTCTCGAGTGTTTGCTCTTAAAAATAATTCAATATACTACCCGCTTCTCCATATTTCAAGCTTCTTTTCCGTCGAGTATGAAGACATCGTTTAAGGTCTTCCTGAATATATCCCACATTACCCATCCCACCTGCCTCCTTTCCCATAAGCTCATGGTTCTGTTTTAATGAAAACCCAGCATCCTCGCTTATTTCAACTTGAAATCTTTAAGCCTCCATCACTTTTGTTTGTGATGGCATCATGTGTAAACATTGAGTAATATGCAACTCATGGTTATGCTCTAAGACAAAGTCATGCACACAGTACTTCTTGTCCCTCTAAGCAACATGATAACCATTTTAGCTCCACACCCCGTTTTCGTTGGCACTCGTATCCTCTTTGGCATCACATCATCTTCGTACTTGTGCTTCACACCTTCATTACAGCAATTTTATCTCCTAGATGTAATTATATTGTCTTTGTCTTTATTTAGATAGTCTTTGCGTACGCTAAAACCCATTTTAAAGCTATATTTGTTGTAAAACTAGTACGCATCTTATTCACTATTGAACTTCATTCCTAACTCAGGGGTCCCATCTTCTGTCAATTTGCTGCAATTCATTACTTCTACTCCTACTAATTATGTATCAAACACCCTAATTTACAACACTTCAGGAATAGTATGTACATAAAAGACAATATAAATGTATATTACCATTCATAATGTATTATGAATCACACATTACTCATACACCAAATCCTATTATTACGCTTATCAATATGATTAATGGTTCACATTACTTTACTTTTACTCTAAAACAACGGCATTATCTATGTACAAATACAACTCCATGTACACTAACTTATACGGACTTTAATATGTTAGTCACAAGATGTAAGTCTATTTTAACTGTATGGCAAGTCCACTCCAGTGATTATATTTAGGTTCTAGATTCCTTAGCTCACTGGACCTTATGTCATTCGTTAATGACAATCCACATTTTCTGCTATTTCTATATTTTGAGCGCCAAACAAGCATTTTCTACTCATTGTAATATATGTCTTACATCATGTAATTTACTTACAATACTAGGTGCACCTATTTATTATTCACATGTGTCTTTTTCTCTGTTTCACCTCATTCAACTCTACACCTCCATTTTATACACACTGCATGGTCAGGAGAAGGGCAAACTAAGATTGCGTAATGAGTATGGACCAACTACTTGCGCCAATAATGATTCTTATCAATTGTAATACAGTGGCTATAACCTGTAAGTTATTAACAACAGAATGTACATTCATTCACTTGTTAAATGTGACTTTGTTTCTCTCATCTTTCCCTAATTCCGCTTGACGCTTTACTTCAATACATACCCTTGGGTCTTCAGATAACAACTATCCCATTATAGTTCATCACTGAAAAGCTGAATGCTCTCACACACACACATACAACATAATTTTACTATTCTTCTATCATCTTTATATTATGTTTTTAGTGACTCTAATTTCATCCTTCATTTATCAGATGTGCATTGGATGACAAATGCTTGGCCACAGTTGCTGCTATGGTTCAATCACGTTACTTTGGTCTACTAATATGTTTTATGTTTCATCGAACTTAGAGAGCGCAGTTGCTTCTGCTATTAAGTTCATGACATAATATGGCTTCGTGAGATGATGAATTTCATCTATTTGCTTCTACCTTGCCGCCTGTCTTGCACGCATTAAAAATAGATACAACACTCTTATAGCCAACTTCAAAATGCATACAACACTCTCACTGCACTGTTTGCTTTCTTCCTTATTCACGCAACACCATACCTCATGATACGCTCCTTGGTCAACTCGTTCCGAGACACGTAGCATGTTTGCCCGAGGATCTAGATGGTTGTTTAATTCGCTTGATTTGCGGAACCTAGAACCAAGAGGGAAGACACGACTTGATTCCAGGCGATAGAACAGCGACTCCAATTGAGGTGGTTACTCAAGTAGATAGACAGGATGAATAATCAAGAACAATACGCGAGATTATTCAAAGAACCCTTACCAAGCAAGTAAGGAAGTAACTCTCGAAATTGCAAGAGAAACAATGTAAAGTTTATTGTTAAAATTCGTAACCCTTCATTCGTACAAAGCGAGCCTTTTTATATGCTAGTGATCCTAGGGTAAATTCGTTTGGACTAAAGCCTCGAAGGTCGCTACTCTTCCTAATCTAGGACAAGCATTCGGCCACACTTATGCAAAAGGGCCGACTTATTTAGCAAATCAAGACTAATAAACGAAAAACAAATAAATTAAGTAACTTCTAATCAACTAGGACCAACTATCAAGTCAACGTGAGAGTCCTACAACCTTGTGGATCCATCACTTGAGCCTTCATGGACTCAGATCATTGTGTAGATCACTTGGTTAGGAACTTCCAAGCCTTTAATGTTCTTATGGACCTCTTGTTGGTCTTGCACATTTCAAACAAGGGTTTGAAGAGACTCCTTGAAGCGCTTGGCCCGTACACGTGTAATTGGGTCCAATGGAACTTGCACTTGTTCATATCCATCTTCATTCCTGCACACATCAGTCCCCTCCATTTAAAAAGGATTTGTTCTCAAATCTAGATCCTCCTCATCAAGAAACGGGCTCAATTCTGTGACATTGAAAGTTACGCTAATATTGTACTCCCCAGACAACTCCAACTTGTAGGCATTATCATTGATTCGTTGAAACACTCGAAAAGATCCATCGCCCCTTGGAGACAACTTGCTTTGGCATTGGTTAGGAAATCGCTCCTTCATGAAGTGTAGCCAGACCCAATTGTCAGGTTCAAAAACCATCTTGCAGCGATGCTTGTTAGCTTGCTGGATGTATTGCTGAGTACGCTTTCCAATGTTGGCTCTAACAGTTTCATATAACCTGCGCACAAAATCAGCTTTCTTTTTCCATCTAACCTTACATGCTCAGAGAAAGGTAAGGGTGCCAAATCAAGTGGAGTCAAGGGATTAAAATTATAGACAATCTCAAATGGTGAGTAGTGTGTTGCACTATGAACAGTTCTATTATAAGCAAATTCAACATGCGGCAAATACTCTTTCCAAGATTTAAGGATTTTCTTAATCAAAGCCCTTAACAAAGTTCCAAGGGTGGGATTGATAACTTCAGTTTCTCCATCGCTTTGGGGATAACTAGTGGTCAAAAATAATAGTTTAGTGCCAAGTTTAAACCACAAAATCTTTCAAAAGTAACTCAAAAACTTCACATCTCTATCACTAACAATAGTTTGAGACATACCATGCAAATGCATAATTTTTTTTAAAAACAAGTTAGTAATATGAGATGCATCATCAGTTTTACGACAAGGGATAAAATAAGCCATCTTTGAAAATCTATCAACTACCACATAGATGAAGTCATTACTCCTTGGTGATCTAGACAATCCCAAGATAAAGTCCATAGACAAGTCTACCCAAGGGTATTGTAGGATTGGCAATGGGATATACAGGCCATATGAATTTGTTTTGGACTTAGCTTTGTGGCAAGTAGCACATCTAACAACCATGCGTTCAACATCCCTATGCATATGAAGTCAGTAAAAGTGCTCTTTCAACATTGTTAAGGTCTTAACAATGCAAAAATGTCCCATGAGGCCACCACCATGTGCCTCTCTAACCAAGAGATCACAAATGGACGAATTAGGCACACACAACTTGTCCACATAAAACAAAAAATCGTCATGCAGGAAGTATTTTTCATGCGGGTTCTTAGTATAGGATGTAAATATTTCACCAAAATCAAGATCATGTGCATAAAGCTCGTTGATTATTTCAAAATCAAGCAACTTAGCATCAAGAAAAATGAGCAAGGAATGTCTACGAGATAGTGCATCAGCTACCACATTCGTTTTGCCAGTTTTGTACTTAATGACATAGGAGAAAGTGTCAATGAAACTTACACATTTGGCGTGCCGTTTGCTCAATTTCGGCTGCTCTTGAGGAACTTCAAAGATTCATGGTCGGTGTGGATCACAAACTCCCTTGGCCGGAGGTAATGTTGCCATATCTCCAAGGCTCTTACCAATGCGTACAACTCCTTGTCATATGTAGGGTAGTTCAATGCAGCACCTCCCAATTTCTCACTAAAATATGCATAAGGTCTCTTGTCTTGCATGAGTATACTCCAATCCCTACACCAGAAGCATCACATTCAATCTCAAAAGTCTTGTTAAAGTAAAGTAATGTTAAAACAGGTGCATGTGTGAGCTTGTCATTAAGGGTAAGGAATGCTTTTTCTTGGGCTTCTCCCCAATGGAATTTGTCATTCTTCTTGGTCACCGCGGTCAATAGTGCAGCAATGGTATTGAAGTTTTTGACTAAATGCCGGTAGAAGCCAGCCAATCAGTGAAAACTTCGTATCTCAGCAACAGACTTTGGTGTTGGCCATTGTCTGATGGCCTCAATTTTGAATTCGTCAACTTTGATACCCTGTGAACTCACAACATAGCCTAGAAACACAAGTTCATTAGTACAGAAAGTGCACTTCTTGACATTAGCATAGAGGCTTGCCTTTCGAAGTGTCTCAAGTACCAATCTAAGATGCTCCATATGCTCATGCATGTTTCGACTATATATCAAGATATCATCAAAGTAAACAATGATAAATTTCCCTATAAATTGCCTTAAAACATGGTTCATCAATCTCATGAAAGTGCTAGGGACATTAGTCAACCCAAAAGGCTTGACTAACCACTCATAAAGTCCATGTTTTGTTTTGAAAACTGTTTTTCACTCATCTCCCTTTTTCATTCTAATTTGATGATAGCCACTTCTCAAATCAATTTTAGTAAAAATGACAGCATCATCAAGTTCATCAAGCATATCATCTAATCTAGGAATGGGATGAAGGTATTTAACAGTTATAGCATTAACGGCTCTACAGTCAGTGCACATACGCCAAGTACCATTCTTTTTTGAAAAAAGTATAACAGGCACAACACAAGGATTCAAACTTTCTTTTACCTAACCCTTACTTAGTAGGCCATCAACTTGCCTTTGGAACTCCTTAGTTTCTTCAGGACCTATGCGGTAGGCGAGTTTGTTGCGTAATGGTGCTCCAAGAATGAGGTCGATTTGGTGCTCGATCCCTCGAATGGGTGATAAGCCATCAGGGACCTCATCAGGAAACATGTCCTTGAATTCCTGTAACAATGCAACCACACTCGAAGCCAATGCCTTATCGAACTCATCAACATTCAAAAGGACATGTTTGCATATCATGAGTAACACAGGCTGATCAGAATATACAATCTTTCTAATATCCTTAACCTTGATTATCATGTTTTGCTTTCCAGTGTTGAATTTAATTAATGCATGATCATGTGGGACACTAGGGGTACCGACTTGAGCCTTGGCCTAATGCTCACTTGTTGAAGTGGAGCAATTCCCAGATTCGGCCGTCTTTTGTTTCCTCTTTTGACGGTCTAAGTCACACTCCCTTTGCAACTTAAATTGGTTCTCATATACTTGTGCAGGTGTGAGAGGTGTTAGGACCATGCGTTTACCATTGTGCAATAGAATGTACTTATTGGATCTACCATCAAATGTAACATGCTTATCAAATTGCTAAGGTCTTCCTAAAATGACATGAGTAGCATGCATAGGGACAGCATCGCACACAACTTCATCAATGTAATTGCCAATTGAAAAAGGAAGACGTACCTGTTTGTAGACACGCACCTCTCTATCCTCACTTAGCCATTGTAATTGGTACGGGTGTGGATGTTTAGTCGTAAGAAGTCCCAAACTTTCCACTATTAGCAAGCTTGCCACATTGGTGCAACTTCCTCCATTAATGATAAGACTGCATACTTTGTCTCTTACTTTACATAGAGTATAAAATAAGTTTTACCTTTGTAAATGCTCATCCTCCTTGACTCAGGCAGTTAGCACTCGTCGTACCACCAAACAACCAATTTTTCCTTGAGTAGGAGAGCACTCTTCCTCGATCGAGTCATTCTCCAAACAATCATCTTTGGTCAAGCCGGGCATCTCCTCACAATCATCGTCATCGGATACGATTTCTTTGTTGTGAGTTACTAATATGATCCTTTGATTTGGACATTGGGATTGGATATGTCCAAATTCTTGGCATTTGAAGCATTTGATATCTCTACTCCTAGGCTTAGGAGTCTCTTGAGTGGTCTTAGAAGTGGACCTAGATGCATCAAGAAATTTGTTAGAGGTAGAATGAAAATTTCGGCTAGGGACATTATCTTGTGTTCGGCCAGTGGTAAATGGTGTAGCCGAATGTCTAGCTTCATGTGATGTCCTCCGCAGTTGACTTCCCTTCCACGCATTCGGATTTAGGGGTTGATAGCTTTGGCCACCCCTCCTCAACTTCTTACCCCTTTCGACCTTAATAGCTAACTCAAGATGGTCACTCATATCCAAGTAGTGTTGAAGTTCCAAAGCTTCTTGAAGGTCAGGGTTTAGACTTCTAAGAAACCTCGCTATTGTGGCCTCACTTTCTTCTTGGATATTAGCCCTCATCATGGCCATCTCGATCTCCTTGTAATAGTCCTCCACACTCATGTTGTTTTGAGTGAGGGGTTGTAGCTTTGAATGGAGATCACGGTTATAGTAGCTTGGAACAAACCACTTACGCATCATGGCCTTGAGTTCACGCCAAGTTCGAACTCACGGTTCATATTCCTCCACCTACTAGTCTGTACTTGATCCCACCACATGAGTGCATAGTCGGTGAACTCAACAGTGGCAACCTTCACCTTTTGTTCCTCGCTATAGTCATAGTAATCGAAAACCATCTCAATGCGGCCTTCCCATTCCAGGTAAGCCTCAGGGTCACTTTTCCCTTGAAAAGTAGAAACTTGGATTTTAAGTCCCTTAAGCTCGTTGTTAGAAGTGTCCTTTTTAGGCCTCTCGACTCTTTCCTCGTCCTCACTAGCCGAGTAATCTGCATAATTTGCCCCTTTGGTGCTATGGTTACTTCGGTTATGAGATCTAGACCGAGAGCCTCTCGTGAGACTCTTGGAGAGTTCATCAAAGTGGTTGTACAATTCCTCCATTGATTGATGACTAATCCGCTTGAGTTCGGATTTCATAGCATTGAACATCAAGGTGTAGTCGGAGGTTGGATTAGCTTGCTCCATGTCTTTTGTTTTGTCCTGCAAAAGGTTAGTGACAAGAAAATAATGTAAATATAACCTCACTTTACTCCCTTAGTATGACATTCACTCTCGTATTTTCACTCCAAAGCACTCTAAATGTCTTACCAAAAGTTCTTACCTGGCTGGCTCGGATTAGTTGAGAAATGCCGCACAACAATCCAAAAATTGTTCCCCAAACTTTCCACAAGAGTAACCAAGAAGTGAGACACAATTTGGAAGCAAATGGGATGCGGAAGTGTGTGAGAGCCCGTAAAAACCCTAATATTTTTCCTAGGGTTATTTCCCCTTTAATTGCATAATTTTGCATTTTCTGGCTTAGAAATATTTTCTGAGAGGATTTTATGAGCAATTATAGTTTTAAGATGATTTGTCTAGCATTGGAGAAATTTTAGAAAATTAAGAGTAAATAGTGGACGTGGGACCCACTAGTGCGAAAAATTCGGAAAAATTCGGCCAATAAGGTTAAGTTTCGGATACTGTGTAAAATTTATCGGGTGTTAAGAGATAAGTGGAGTGTGTGGAGTGATTGATGTGAGAGAGAAAAGAATGATAAGATTGCATTTAATAGAGTGACACATGTCACTTTCTTATTGGATACCTTTTATGAATCACTATTCACCTTTTGACATTTTTTTTGACTTTTGACCCAACTAAGTAAATATCCAAAAATTCACCAAAAATCATCATTTTTCTTCTCTTGTTGGCCGGCTCTCCTTAGCTCAAGAAGGAAGGGAACTTCTCCATTTTCAAGCTTCCACTTGGTCCAATCTACCACAAACCAAAGCCTAGAGTTGATTTCACTCCATAAAAACTTTCCTTCTAGTGTTAGTAAGTAGTTTGGTGAGATTTGTTTGAAGGCCTAAGGTGCTCCACATCATCCTCTCTCTTGTTTCTTGGTAAGTGAAGCTTGAAACACCCTACTACCTTTAATGATGGTTATATGATGCTTAGAAGTGGCATGAGTGTGTGAAAATGTGATTTATTTCTTGATTTGAAGAGTTATGGTGAAGTTTTTATTTTATTGGGATTTTTTCTGGTTTAATATGATCTTGATGTTGGGGGCTTGTATGATGAATTGTAATGGTTGGAAATGACTCTAGTGAGTGTGAATTATGGTTAAATGCAACTAATTTTGGATTTGGTGTGAAATTGAAAAGTTAGGGTTCTTAATTCCCCAATTCTGTCCGGTTTTTGATCACTGGGTTAGAGGCCGAATTTGACTTTGCTCAAAACATGAAAGTTGTAGGTATTGATGAGGTTGATGTGCCTGTAAAATTTCAGGTCATTTGGATTAATGTAGAATGAGTTATGACGAAATTACTGTAGCTGTTCTGCTTTGAGCAGAATGCGAAAACTGCGATAGTAATTGGCCATTTTGACTGGAATTGGTTTGGATTTTGGAGTTGGTGTCTTCTGATGAAATGTAGCTGAGTGTCTTAGCTAACATATGCCTTTGGAATTTCGGCATTTGGACTTGTAAGGACTGAGATACATTGATTACAGTTTTTTGTGTTTTGCGAACCTGTTTTAGGAATTCTGGGTTAGTATTTGGCATTTTCGACCTAGTTAAGCTAGGAACTGTGTGACGACCCCACTTCTCCCAAGGGCGAACCCAAGGGTATCGGCGGGCCGCCTGCCTAGCTCGCGCCAGGACTCAAAACTTAAAACAACGAAAGCTAGCAAAATCCAAAAGAGTACTATACATATATATGCAATCCCAAAAGAGTTATAAGTACTTTCCCCAAAAGTACCTGCTCAAACTATTACATCCTTATAATTACAACCAAAACCAAAAGGTAGACCCTAAGAAGGGTCCTTATACAAACCACCACAATAAAAACAAACATCCTAATTGTTCGCTATTACAAGCAAGTCTAACTATACTATACTAGTGTAAGTGCCCAAACGTACCCGCGTCGGCCCCTGCTAAGGAAAACAAACGGAATGGGGTAAGCTAAAAGCTTAGTAAGTAAACAGGGGCAAAAGCGTAAATTACACGTAGCAACATTTACACAGTAAGAGTAAAGCAAAAGCAGAAAAGTAACATCACATAATAAGGATACGGGTGGCTCCAAAGCCAATTCATTTGCCATGCTTGATCTCCTGTCGACACTCCGTCGACCATAAATAAGGTCCGTAGAACTTCACTTGTACACCCACCGACACCTTATCACCCTCACTGGCCAGTCACCTCACAAACTTGCCCAGGCGAACGAAATCACAAACTTGAGCTTTGATCATAAGCTCGGGTCACAAACTTGGTGACCTCAAACCAAGTTGGACTGACTTCGACCAAGCCCTAACCGGCTCGAATAGTCCATCTAGGTATTGAGTTCAACCGCAAACTCACAAAATTCACAAAAGTATGCAAAAGTCACCCCGAGCCACAAGCTCAAGGGTTTTTGTTCCAAAATTTCTCACATACATATGTCATGTACAAATTGGTGCGTAAATCAGGGTCTAGATCGAGTGCGATAAAGTACACCCTCGCCTAGGTACCCTTTTTACACACAACGAAACACATAAACAACTAACACATAAGAGCGGCCTGAATACTTACTCAAAATACCAAAAGTAGTATAAAGGCGGAATTCACTTTGTGTGTTGGCTAGTAGTGGGCCCCACCGGCACCGCCTAGCTCACCACTGTCTGAAATCGAAGATTATGTCACAATATATCACAAACGGCAACTAACGTACTTGAAATAAGCCAAACGGCAAAATTGGCACGCGCAAGTGCGGAAACGGCAAAACGGCCGCACACGTCCGCGCAGAACGGCAAACGGAAATGGCCAAATCGGCCATCTCAAACCGTTTTGGTCAAAATTAGGCTAGGAGTGTCGGATCAAGGCGGGTGAGACACCGTTTCGAAGCTAAGAGGAAGATCTACAACTTTCATTTAGACATCTCAACCCAGATCTCAATGGGTATAGGTGAAAATTGCGTGAAACAGTTCCAGCTGTTTCATTGCGAGTTACCAAACAGGCCCTGTTTGCAAGGCCGTAGCTCACGGCTCAGAAATCGAAATTAAGAAATTCCAAAGGCATTAGAAAGCTGAGACATAAGGCTAAAACTTTCATGTTTTGGCCAAGACCTGAATCTATTCAGAACAAAACAAAATTCGAGTGCCAAAGTACCCGTCAGAACTGTCCAAATACAAGGCAGTTCTGACGAGCGATATTGTTATGATCATAACCGGAGCTACGGAACTCGGTTTTCGACGTACTTTATACCGTTTCGAAGCTGAGATCAAGATCTAAACTTCTTATGAAGGAGTTGGCACCCAGATCGAACTCTATAAAAATCGAAAAATCATGGGCAGAAACAAAATCAGAAAACGCGTAGAACCAGAGGGTCAAAACAGGCTTGAGCATTTCGTCGATAACTCAGGCTACGCTAATCCGATTGACCTGAAATTTTGTAGGCATACTCAGGACTCAAGGGGCTACGACTTTAATGTTTTACGAAACTTCTGAATCAGCACGGAACATTAAGAAAAATGGAGCTCAAGTTCAGGTTCTGGGTTGCCCTGTTTACCCATTTTGCCGGTTTCAAATGTCGCAAACATATGGTTCGTTTTCATGGTTCTTATGCAGGTTTTTCAACCACTTTTGTACCAAATAAACACACATACACTAACATCTAAATGGCCTACAAATGGTCCGAAATTCCCCTCCCAAGTCAATACCAAATTTAACAATCATCAACCACAATCCCTAACCAAATTTCATTTGCACCAATGAACTTAATCCAACCTCTCACTAACCAAACTCTATCTCACTAACCATAAGCTAAGCTAAATTAGCCTAATGGAGTTTAGGGTTTCTTAACCCAAATCAGCTTTTTGCAAGTAACCAACCAAATCAAGTGAGGCAATTCATCAAACATAACCACTACAAGTCCATTTCTCAACTAAACAAGTAAGGAAAGCATTACATTAAAAAGCCCTAATTCTCTTTCTCTTGACCGAAATTTCCAGCAGCATAAATCACCAAAAATTAACCAAAGTACTCCATAAAAACAAGTGATAGGCATAAGAGGTACCACAATCAAGCACAACTAAGGTCCTATGCCAAAATAACCACTAGTTCATCAAACAATAATCAACTTAAGTCTTCAACTAGACTTTCTTACCTTTGATTCAAGCTTGGTAGATGATCACCCACAACAATCAAGTGCTCAAGTTGTTCCTCCAAGATCCAAACTCAAGATTGAAGAGCAAAAATGATGCACCAAAGCAAGCTTTCCTTTTCTTTTTTTCTTTCTCTTCTCACGGCTCTCACTCTCTCTTATTCTCTTAGTTTTTGTTTTGTTTTATTTCTCTTGTCTCTCTTATAGTTGTAAGACAACATATTAGTCAAAGCTTTGGAAGATATTTCTTATGGCTAGCCAATCACATAAATGCTTTATTTGTTGTTTTCACCCTTGCACTTCAACTTTCTCTTTCTTATAAAATTTCCCTCAAACATTTGATAACCTTTCAATTTACTCCATAAGTCGTACTCCGCCACACTCGAGGCCCCTTGACGTAGGCGGATGAAATCATCTTCCCGTTTTTCTTGCACAATGGGTGGTAAATATTTTTCATTAAACTCCCGTGTGAAGTTGATCCAGGTCCAAGGAGTCTGTTCGCGCTCCCACTTGGCTTTGATTACATTCCACCAGGCTCGAGCGGCCCCTTCAAACTGAAAGACCGCAAAGGATATCTGCCGCTCCTCTGAATACCTAAGCGCGGCAAATATGTCTAACATACGGTCTAGCCAACCCTCCGCTAAGTCAGGGTCGGCCCCACCGATAAACTTTGGGGGTGCGAATTTTTGGAATCGCTCCAAGGCACGGTCTTCACCCTCGTGATTGCCTGGATTATGTCCCGGATTATGTCCAGGATTCCCCATACCGCTTCCTTGGCCTTGTTGATTTGTCAATCGCTCTAGTAACTCGGCCATCCGCTGGATGGCTGTAGCGACTTGATCTGGTTCTGGTCCTTGTTCTCTTTCAGGGCTTCGTGCTCGCCCTCTACCTCCTCTGCCTCCACCTCGAGTACCGGAGGCCATTTAAGTGCAAACGTCTATAGATCGTAACATTACATATAAACTTATTATCCGGACTATGAGCAAAAGTACGAACGTAAAGCGTACGAACAAAAGACACACAAAGGATAAATTCAACATGCTACTCAAATATATACATAGATATACAAAATCACACCAAAAGATTTACAGATTACCGACCTCCAGTCGGTACAAAACCCAATGTACACATGAGCACTCCGGCTCCAAGATCTAGTCGGCCAACCAAATAAAGAAAGAAAGTGGTCATGCCAGTTTTAACAAAAGGAATCTACCAGCTAAGCAAAAGACGAAAGCGACCCTAAACGCCTCCCCTAGGGCCCTGGTCCCCAACGGAACCTAAAGTACCAATCTCGCCTATCTGCTCCGGCCCAGTAGCTCGCGGGGGTGCCTCCGCGGCCATATCTAGCAAGACCCCGCAGTCAAACGTGATACTCCGGGCCCTCTCCCTAAGCTGCCTCTTCAAAGAGAAGAGGTGCTGGTGTGTGTCCCGGAGGTCCCGCTCCAGGTCCCTAACGCGTAACGCCTGCCAGCGGCTAAACTGTCTAGCCTCCTCAAACTGCTCCCTCAGAGTCTCGACCGTCCTGTCGAGGTGATAACGCTCATCATCCAATGCTAAGACTATCTCGTCGGGATAGCCGTAAGTATACCAACACGCGCAGGGTCGGCGCGACACCTGGCCGAAGGGGGAGTACAAAGTGTAAGGCTCTCCCAGCCTCTGTCGATAACGGATAGCCCGCTTACGCAGCGGTCGATCCTCTGGGCCCCTCCTACTCGAACTGCCTGGGTCCATACCTACAAAACATTAAGTCGTCAGTCAACCGGCATTTCAACTTAAAGATATCATTCAACTTACAAGAATCCAATATGCCTAATACCTATCGCGTATGTCCCACAATTGCCCAAGTCCTCTAACCTAGGCGCTCTGATACCAACTGTGACGACCCCACTTCTCCCAAGGGCGAACCCAAGGGTATCGGCGGGCCGCCTGCCTAGCTCGCGCCAGGACTCAAAACTTAAAACAACGAAAGCTAGCAAAATCCAAAAGAGTACTATACATATATATGCAATCCCAAAAGAGTTATAAGTACTTTCCCCAAAAGTACCTGCTCAAACTATTACATCCTTATAATTACAACCAAAACCAAAAGGTAGACCCTAAGAAGGGTCCTTATACAAACCACCACAATAAAAACAAACATCCTAATTGTTCGCTATTACAAGCAAGTCTAACTATACTATACTAGTGTAAGTGCCCAAACGTACCCGCGTCGGCCCCTGCTAAGGAAAACAAACGGAATGGGGTAAGCTAAAAGCTTAGTAAGTAAACAGGGGCAAAAGCGTAAATTACACGTAGCAACATTTACACAGTAAGAGTAAAGCAAAAGCAGAAAAGTAACATCACATAATAAGGATACGGGTGGCTCCAAAGCCAATTCATTTGCCATGCTTGATCTCCTGTCGACACTCCGTCGACCATAAATAAGGTCCGTAGAACTTCACTTGTACACCCACCGACACCTTATCACCCTCACTGGCCAGTCACCTCACAAACTTGCCCAGGCGAACGAAATCACAAACTTGAGCTTTGATCATAAGCTCGGGTCACAAACTTGGTGACCTCAAACCAAGTTGGACTGACTTCGACCAAGCCCTAACCGGCTCGAATAGTCCATCTAGGTATTGAGTTCAACCGCAAACTCACAAAATTCACAAAAGTATGCAAAAGTCACCCCGAGCCACAAGCTCAAGGGTTTTTGTTCCAAAATTTCTCACATACATATGTCATGTACAAATTGGTGCGTAAATCAGGGTCTAGATCGAGTGCGATAAAGTACACCCTCGCCTAGGTACCCTTTTTACACACAACGAAACACATAAACAACTAACACATAAGAGCGGCCTGAATACTTACTCAAAATACCAAAAGTAGTATAAAGGCGGAATTCACTTTGTGTGTTGGCTAGTAGTGGGCCCCACCGGCACCGCCTAGCTCACCACTGTCTGAAATCGAAGATTATGTCACAATATATCACAAACGGCAACTAACGTACTTGAAATAAGCCAAACGGCAAAATTGGCACGCGCAAGTGCGGAAACGGCAAAACGGCCGCACACGTCCGCGCAGAACGGCAAACGGAAATGGCCAAATCGGCCATCTCAAACCGTTTTGGTCAAAATTAGGCTAGGAGTGTCGGATCAAGGCGGGTGAGACACCGTTTCGAAGCTAAGAGGAAGATCTACAACTTTCATTTAGACATCTCAACCCAGATCTCAATGGGTATAGGTGAAAATTGCGTGAAACAGTTCCAGCTGTTTCATTGCGAGTTACCAAACAGGCCCTGTTTGCAAGGCCGTAACTCACGGCTCAGAAATCGAAATTAAGAAATTCCAAAGGCATTAGAAAGCTGAGACATAAGGCTAAAACTTTCATGTTTTGGCCAAGACCTGAATCTATTCAGAACAAAACAAAATTCGAGTGCCAAAGTACCCGTCAGAACTGTCCAAATACAAGGCAGTTCTGACGAGCGATATTGTTTTGATCATAACCGGAGCTACGGAACTCGGTTTTCGACGTACTTTATACCGTTTCGAAGCTGAGATCAAGATCTAAACTTCTTATGAAGGAGTTGGCACCCAGATCGAACTCTATAAAAATCGAAAAATCATGGGCAGAAACAAAATCAGAAAACGCGTAGAACCAGAGGGTCAAAACAGGCTTGAGCATTTCGTCGATAACTCAGGCTACGCTAATCCGATTGACCTGAAATTTTGTAGGCATACTCAGGACTCAAGGGGCTACGACTTTCATGTTTTACGAAACTTCTGAATCAGCACGGAACATTAAGAAAAATGGAGCTCAAGTTCAGGTTCTGGGTTGCCCTGTTTACCCATTTTGCCGGTTTCAAATGTCGCAAACATATGGTTCGTTTTCATGGTTCTTATGCAGGTTTTTCAACCACTTTTGTACCAAATAAACACACATACACTAACATCTAAATGGCCTACAAATGGTCCGAAATTCCCCTCCCAAGTCAATACCAAATTTAACAATCATCAACCACAATCCCTAACCAAATTTCATTTGCACCAATGAACTTAATCCAACCTCTCACTAACCAAACTCTATCTCACTAACCATAAGCTAAGCTAAATTAGCCTAATGGAGTTTAGGGTTTCTTAACCCAAATCAGCTTTTTGCAAGTAACCAACCAAATCAAGTGAGGCAATTCATCAAACATAACCACTACAAGTCCATTTCTCAACTAAACAAGTAAGGAAAGCATTACATTAAAAAGCCCTAATTCTCTTTCTCTTGACCGAAATTTCCAGCAGCATAAATCACCAAAAATTAACCAAAGTACTCCATAAAAACAAGTGATAGGCATAAGAGGTACCACAATCAAGCACAACTAAGGTCCTATGCCAAAATAACCACTAGTTCATCAAACAATAATCAACTTAAGTCTTCAACTAGACTTTCTTACCTTTGATTCAAGCTTGGTAGATGATCACCCACAACAATCAAGTGCTCAAGTTGTTCCTCCAAGATCCAAACTCAAGATTGAAGAGCAAAAATGATGCACCAAAGCAAGCTTTCCTTTTCTTTTTTTCTTTCTCTTCTCACGGCTCTCACTCTCTCTTATTCTCTTAGTTTTTGTTTTGTTTTATTTCTCTTGTCTCTCTTATAGTTGTAAGACAACATATTAGTCAAAGCTTTGGAAGATATTTCTTATGGCTAGCCAATCACATAAATGCTTTATTTGTTGTTTTCACCCTTGCACTTCAACTTTCTCTTTCTTATAAAATTTCCCTCAAACATTTGATAACCTTTCAATTTACTCCATAAGTCATAACTTATTCTAATCTAAAACATATAATCACGCTTAATTATTTCACTAATCACTTTCTCATCTTAATCACTTACACTTAAGCATACTTTATCCCACATAAAAGTAGTTAAACAATAACCTTTTTGTCAAGGGCAAAATTAGGTTTAAACCCACTTAAAACTTCTAATAAATCATAACATTAGGGATTTTGCTCACTTAGGGTTTCTAACCTTCTTAAACTTAATTAATCTATACCAAATGGATTAAATCCTATTCTTACCCACACTAAGACACACATTAACCTTACTAACTTTAATCACCACTCGAACTTGTAACCAATACATAACTAGGGTTTAAATCTTAAGGGTTTTCGAAATACTCCCGAAACCAAACGTTACCGCCCAACTAAGGAATATATTAACATAGAACGGACTGGGGCCTCACAAACTGGATTGAGTGGTCTTCTACATTGTTGTAGCCCTGTTTCATAGCTTCGAAACGGTGGGTCTTACACCCCCAATCGATATTCGTAGTGAGAATTGTGCCATTACCGCATAATAAGTGTAAAACAGTTTTTCCTAATCGGGGCCAAGACTATTGCTAATTTTAATTTCTGGTTTGCTATCGTGTTCATTTATGCATATGAAACCCTATTGGGGTTGTGTTTAGCATTGTTTGGTGACTCGTTCTCGAGTCTCATTGTATGTGTTACATGTTCTAGGGCTTGAAGGTAGTGCTCGACGGCTTGGTGATCGTGGTACATGAAAAACCACTTACTTGCTTGGTGAGTATACCACTCACTAAATTGTTACTATGTGGCTTTGTTAAATGTTATGTGATGCCTTGATGGCTTACTTGCATATTGGAATTGATTAAGGTGAGGGTGTACTTGACCGCCCTCACCTCTTTTGATATTGTCATTGATTGGCTACCGTTTTATTGCATTACTGAACTTGATATATTGGTTGGTGAATTCCATTTCATGGAAACTGAATTGATGTCGTTTGGACGATGTCCAACGGCCTTACTGCATTACTGAGCTCAACCCCGTTTGGTAGTCAATTGGATCGAGCCGGCGAGGGCTTGGTCGTGAACATTGAATTGCCACGGGGACTGTATTGGGGAACCTTGTGGTAATGAGACCCTTGGTTCCGGTAAACTCGAGTATTACCAAAAGCTACTGAAATGGAGTGCGGGCCCGGTTGGGGTATGTTGGGTGGAAGGAATGGAAGTAAAGAGTTGTCTACGGTTTGGTATTTTAACATTGACGGAGAGTCAATGAGGTTGGTTCAAGATTGCAAGCGTGGAAAGGGGCTCTTGAGAGCCGACCGTATCCTTTTACCGGTTTGCTTCATTGCTTATTTGTGCACTTTAAATGAAGGTTCATTCTTATATGACTTTGATTGCTTATTGGGTAGTATACCACTGGGCTTTGGCTCATTCCATGTTATTTGTTTTCCTTACAGGGATATAATTGCTTTTGAAAATGGACTGGATAGTCAATTGCCATACTGAGCTTGTAAATGTCTTTTGTATAGCTCTTGAAGTGAAACCCTAATGTATAACGGGTTCATTTCCTTTTGATAGGCAAATCGAATGTGTACTCCTTAATGGATAGTTTTGGCATGCCATTATGGTTGTAAATGTTATTTTCCGTTGTACATATATGCTTGGCTATGGTTTAGATAAATTTCGGCTTCGGTTTTCGTTTTATTTTATTTTATTTTATTTTGTGTTTTGACTTGTTTGCGCGCGATGTTATGTTCCGGAACGTTTTAGATTGACGTAAACCGTACCGTTAGTCCTGGCGAGAGCTGGGCAGGCAGTCCGCTAACCCCTTTGGTTCGCCTTAGGGGAAGGTGGGGCTGTCACAGGTGGTATCAGAGCCTAGGTTTGAATTAGCCTGGGTGTAATAGAAGTGCTCGATTTGAGGATTTTATTGTTTATGCCTCTTAAGTGTAATCATGTTATTTCTTCTTTTGCTATAGGATGGATGCGAGTGGTGATCCGAGTGACCGTCCGGCAGGAGATCGTCCTCGTAGTCCGCTGCCGCTAATTAAGTATCAACTTAGGCAGAAGGGGGCCGTGGTGCGTTGGAGCCCGGCCAGCCGTGTTCGACAGTGCAAGTGTCGTAGCAACTACGCCTATCCAAACACTCTAGTGTTGGCGGTGGCAAAGGAACGTGAGGAGTTTGCTAAGGATAATACTAAGCTTGAAGCTGTGGTTGCTGCGTTGGAAGCTGAGGTGACTCAGGCTAGGGCAACCAATGAGAAGCAAGCCGCACGTATCATGGAGTTAGAGTACGACGTGAATGAGGCGGAGGACCGAGTTAATGACCTATGTGATCAACTGAGGGATGGTCGCGAGCGTGAGGTTAAGCGCGCTCGCAAGGTCAGGGGTCGTGCGGAGGCGATCCTTAACTTGTGCGACGACGGACTCGAGGAGTCTAGTGATGAGGCCTCGTGCGCTGGGGCCGAGGCTGGGGAGGAGTCTACCCCGTCGCCTGGGTCCCAGACCCCAGCGACTGATTAGGCCTTGATCTTAGAGGCTTCTTTTGGCTAGTGGTGGCTCTTGTATGTATATAGGGATAGGGATAGTGCCTTAGCTAACCGTTTTGGATGTAGAGTTAGCTATGTGTAAATCTCTTTTGATAGGCCTATCCTCAGGTGGATCTTTTGTGTACGTACGTGCTTTGGCCGTACCTGACTGACTGCTTGTATATATGTGTTTGGCATGTATATATGTGTTTGGCATGTATGCTTGGACTGTATAAATGTGTTTTTGTGAAAAACTTAAGTGTTACTTATATGCTTTGTTATTGCTTTGGTTTAGTACTTTTGCCTAGACCAAGTATACCTAATGGAAGGAACACGGAGAGGACGGGGACGTGGGCGTGGTAGGCAACCCACACCGGTTAGGGAAACTGGGGAAGCTTCTACTGGCCCAATTCCTGAACCCCAAATAGACCCCAATGCTCAAATAGCTGCCGCTATGCAGCAAATGACAAACCTACTCGCACAAGTAGTGCAACAACAGGGCCAAAACCCAAACCCTAACCCTGGAAACCCCGGAAACCCTGGCCATCATAATGAGAGCGAAGATAGAGCACTAGAACGTTTCCAAAAGTTTTCCCCGCCAAAGTTTATTGGGGGACCCGACCCTGATGTTGCTGAGAAATGGCTGGAGAAGATGGTAGACATATTCGCGGCCTTACACTATCCGGACGAACGGCAGGTGACTTTTGCCGTGTTCCAACTCGAGGGGGCTGCCCGTTCCTGGTGGAACGTAATTAGGCAGAAATGGGAGCGGGAGCAGACACAGAGGACTTGGGTGAACTTCATCCGAGAATTTAATGCTAAGTTTTTCCCTCCTCTAGTCCAGGAAAGGAAGGAGGACGAGTTTATCCGGCTCCGGCAAGGGGCTCAGACTGTGGCGGAGTACGAGAGCCAGTTTACCCGCCTGTCCAAATTCGCGCCTGAACTAATTATGACCGAACAACGACGCGTGAGGCGCTTTATTCAGGGCTTGAACGTGGAGATCCAGAAAGATCTCGCAGCGGCTCAAATCACTACTTTTAGCGAGGCAATGGAAAAAGCCCAACGGGTCGAGAGTGCACGGCTTCAGGTCCGAAACTTCCAGGCTAAGAAGCGTGGTTTTCCTGGGAGTACATCTGGGCAAGGTGAGAAGAGCACTCCCTCCAAGTTTGGACGAGGAACTGGGGGTGGACGACAATCTGGAACAGGCAGAGGGACTCCGTTCAGGGGCGGCCAAGTTGGGCGAGGACAGAGGGGGAACACCCAGAGTGGCTCGGCATCGGCACCTCGTGGTCCCTGTGGGCACTGTGGAAAGACAAACCACACCGAGGACAATTGCTGGAGGAAACTGGGGAAATGTCTGCGGTGTGGAAGTGCGGACCATCAGCTGGCTACATGTCCGGTCCTGAAACAAGATGGAAAGGGGAGTCAGCTACCGCCGAGGACTAACACTGGACCAGCCAAGGGAGACGGATCCAAACCTAAGGTGCCAGCTAGGGTTTATTCCTTAGAGCCCCATCAGGTCCCAGATTCTTCCGAGGTGGTGGAAGGTACGATCCCTATTTTCCACCGCTTTGCCAAAGTTTTAATTGATCCCGGTGCCACTCATTCGTTTGTTAACCCTGATTTCATGTGTGGCATCGATATAAAACCTGCTAGCTTACCATATGACTTAGAGGTTAGTACACCTACGGGGAATCAACGTTTGGTGACTAGTATGGTCTATAGGGATTGCGACGTATGGGTAGGTGAAAGGAGGTTTTTAGGGGACTTGATTAGCTTATCCATTAAGGGGTACGATGTGATTTTGGGTATGGACTGGTTAGCCAAATATAACGCCCAACTGGATTGTAAAACGAAAATAGTTGAATTTCGCATTCCTGGCGAGGCAACCTTAAGGTTAGATATAAGGGGTAGGTTAGCCTCATCTGCTCTCATTTCGGGCATTCGAACTAGGAAATTGATAAGTAGAGGGGCACAAGGATTTTTGGCCTTCTTAATTAATACCCCTACGGATAAGTTAAAGGTAGAAGATGTAGCCATAGTGAGGGACTTTCCGGATGTTTTCCCTGATGAGTTAGTGGCTTTACCTCCGGAAAGAGAGATAGAATTCCGAATAGATCTTTTACCTGGAACTGCACCTATCTCAAAAACCCCTTACCGAATGGCGCCTGCAGAACTTAAGGAGCTTAAGTTGCAACTGCAAGACCTTTTGGAGCGGGGATTCATTCACGAGAGTGAGTCTCCTTGGGGAGCTCCGGTCCTATTTGTGAAGAAAAAGGACGGAACGTTGAGGATGTGTATTGATTATAGGGGGTTGAACAACGTGACCATCAAGAATAAGTATCCACTGCCTCACATAGACGAGTTGTTTGACCAGCTGCAAGGAGCAGTGGTCTTCTCGAAGTTGGACCTCCGACAGGGGTACTACCAGTTGTTGATTAGGAAGGAGGACATTCCGAAGACTGCTTTCAACTCGAGATACGGGCATTACGAGTTTGCCGTTATGCCCTTTGGATTGACTAATGCTCCCGCCGCCTTCATGGACCTAATGCATAGGGTTTTCAAACCCTATCTAGACCGCTTTGTCGTTGTGTTCATTGATGACATTTTGGTCTACTCTAAGTCACGCGAGGAGCATGAGAAGCATTTGAGAATGGTATTGCAGACATTGAGGGAACATCAGCTGTATGCCAAGTTTAGTAAATGCGAGTTCTGGTTGGAGAGAGTAGCGTTTCTAGGGCACGTGATCTCCCACGAAGGTATTTCGGTGGATCCGGCGAAGGTTGAGGCCGTGACAAATTGGAAAAGGCCAGAAACTCCCACGGAGATTCGCAGCTTTCTAGGGCTAGCTGGGTACTACCGACGGTTTATTAAAGATTTTTCCAAACTGGCAGGACCTTTAACTGACTTGACAAAGAAGCATGGCCAGTTTATCTGGAACGGCCGATGCGAAACAAGTTTTCAAGAATTAAAGAAAAGATTGACCATGGCTCCAGTACTGGTCTTGCCCAATGGAATGGACGGGTTTGTAGTATATGCGGATGCGTCGCGAGAAGGACTGGGATGCGTTTTGATGCAGAACCGGAATGTGATTGCTTTCGCCTCTAGAAAATTGAAGCTTCACGAGCAGAACTACCCGACTCATGATCTAGAATTAGCCGCAGTGGTGTTTGCTCTGAAAAAGTGGAGGCATTACCTATACGGGGTGACCTTCGAAGTGTTTTCGGATCACAAAAGTCTTAGATACCTTTTCTCCCAGAAGGAATTAAACATGAGGCAACGAAGGTGGATGGAATTTCTGGAAGATTACGACTGTACGATCAATTACCATCCGGGAAAGGCAAATGTGGTAGCAGATGCCTTGAGTCGTAAGGTGCAAGTAGCAGGGCTAATGATTAAGGAGTGGGGTTTGCTAGAATCCGTGTGCGAGTGGAAACCCTGTCTAGGGAGCCATAAGGTGATATTTGGCAATGTTAGGGTTACCTCCACTCTACTGGAACGTATTAAAGAGGCACAAAAAGAAGATTTGATGGTACAGAAATGGAAAGAGAAAGTGGATAAGGGAGAAACTACGGACTTCAATTTGAGTCCTGAGGGTATTTTAAAGTACCGAAACCGAGTGGTGGTACCAAAGGATGAGGCATTGAAAGCAGAAATTCTGGAGGAAGCTCATAGGTCTAAGTATACAATCCATCCGGGTAGCAGTAAGATGTATCAGGATCTGAAAGGGACCTATTGGTGGGATAATATGAAGAGGGAAATAGCTCAATACGTGCAGAAATGTCTTATTTGCCAGCAAGTGAAGGCAGAGCATCAAAAACCATCGGGTCTGTTACAACCCTTGGAGATACCCGAGTGGAAGTGGGAAAACATCACCATGGACTTCGTTTCCGGTTTACCGAGGACACAAAGAGGACACGATGCCGTTTGGGTGATCGTTGATCGATTAACCAAGTCGGCCCATTTCTTGCCGGTGAACATGAAGTACTCAATGGACAAATTGGCTCGACTGTACGTGGATGAGGTTGTAAGACTACACGGTGTTCCTGTGAGCATCGTCTCTGATCGGGATCCACGATTTGTGTCTCGGTTTTGGCAGAAGTTTCAAGAAACCCTGGGGACGAAACTCAATTTGAGCACTACCTACCACCCGCAGACGGATGGCCAGTCAGAACGGACAATTCAGACGCTCGAGGACATGTTACGAACGTGCATTCTGGACTTTGGAGGCAATTGGGGTCAGCACATGACCTTAGTCGAATTTGCATATAACAATAGCTTCCATTCGTCGATACAAATGGCTCCGTATGAAGCCTTATACGGACGCAAATGCCGCTCGCCGATTTACTGGGATGAAGTTGGTGAGAAGAAGGCACTAGACCCGGCAACCATTCCATGGATGGAAGAGGCTCAAGAGAAGGTCAAATTGATAAGGCAACGAATCCAAACCGCTCAAAGTCGCCAAAAGAGCTACGCGGATAATCGAAGAAAAGACTTGGAGTTTGAAGTTGGAGACCACGTATTTCTTAAGATCACACCTTTACGAAGTCTCACAGCAGGTAAAGGAAAGAAACTTCAACCGCGGTACGTCGGACCCTACAAGATCCTGCAGAGGGTTGGAGCGGTCGCGTATCGATTGGAACTACCGGCTAGTCTATCTCGAATCCACGATGTCTTTCACGTCTCGATGCTAAAGAAGTATCATCCAGACCCATCTCATGTGTTGCAACCGGAGGATATCGAAGTAGATGAATCACTGGCCTATGAAGAGAAACCGGTTCAAGTACTTGATCGAAAAGTCAAAGAGCTCAGAAACAAGAAGATTCCACTAGTGAAAGTACTATGGAGAAACCACGGAGTGGAGGAAGCTACTTGGGAAATGGAAGAGGAAATGCGAAAGAAATACCCAAACCTTTTCGGGAATTAAGGTGAGAAATTTCGAGGACGAAATTCTTTTAAGGGGGGGAGAGTGTGAGAGCCCGTAAAAACCCTAATATTTTTCCTAGGGTTATTTCCCCTTTAATTGCATAATTTTGCATTTTCTGGCTTAGAAATATTTTCTGAGAGGATTTTATGAGCAGTTATAGTTTTAAGAGGATTTTTCTAGCATTGGAGAATTTTTAGAAAATTAAGAGTAAATAGTGGACGTGGGACCCACTAGTGCGAAAAGTTCGGAAAAAGTCGGCCAATAAGGTTAAGTTTCGAATACTGTGTATAATTATCGGGTGTTAAGAGATAAGTGGAGTGTGTGGAGTGATTGATGTGAGAGAGAAAAGAATGATAAGATTGCATTTAATAGGGTGACACATGTCACTTTCTTATTGGATACCTTTTATGAATCACTATTCACCTTTTGACATTTTTTTGACCTTTTGACCCAAAGGTTAAATATCTCAAAATTCATTAAAATTTCTTCATTTTTCTCTCCACCATAGCCGGCCCTCTCAAGCTTCAAGGAAGACAAAACTCTTCAACATTCAAGCTTCTAACAAGACCAAATCCACCAACTCAAGTGATTAACTTAGTTTTTGCTCCATAAAATCTCACCTTTTAGTGATAGTGAGAGCTTTGGTGAACTTTGTTTGAAAGACTAAGGTGCTCCACATCCCTCTCTCTCTTGGTTCTTGGTAAGTGAAGCTTGAAACACCCTACTATCTCTAATGATGCTTATTTTGTGCTTAATGGAGGCATGAGAGGAGTAATATGTGATTTGTTTCTTGATTTGGCTTGTTATGGTGAAGTTTTTATTTTATTGAGAATTTTTCTGGTTTAATATGATCTTGATGTTGGGGGCTTGTATGATGAATTGTAATGGTTGATAATGACTCTATGAGGTGTATTGGATAGGAAAATGCAACTAATTTTGGATTTGGTGTGAAATTGAAAAGTTAGGGTTCTTAATTCCCCAATTCTGTCCGGTTTTTGATCACTGGGTTAGAGGCCGAATTTGACTTTGCTCAAAACATGAAAGTTGTAGGTATTGATGTGATGGAGATGCCTGTAAAATTTCAGGGCATTTGGATTAGTGTGGAGTGAGTTATGACGAAATTACTGTAGCTGTTCTGCTTTGGGCAGAATGCGAAAACTGCGATAGTGATTGGCCATTTTGACTGGTTTTGGTTTGGATTTTGAAGTTGATGTCTTCTGATGAAATGTAGCTGAATGTCTTAGCTAACGTATGCCTTTGGAATTTCGGCATTTGGACTTGTAAGGACTGAGATATACCGATTACAGTTTTCTGCGTTTTGCAAACCTGTTTTGGGAATTCTGGTATAGTATTTCGTATTTTCGACCTAGTTAAGCTAGGAACTGGATTGAGTGACCTTCTACATTGTTGTAGCCCTGTTCCATAGCTTCGAAACGGTGGGTCTTACACCCCCAATCGATATTCGTAGTGAGAGTTGTGTCATTACCGCATAATAAGTGTAAAACAGTTTTTCCTAATCGGGGCCAAGACTATTGCTAATTTTAATTTCTGGTTTGCTATCGTGTTCATTTATGCATATGAAACCCTATTGGGGTTGTGTTTAGCATTGTTTGGTGACTCGTTCTCGAGTCTCATTGTATGTGTTACATGTTCTAGGGCTTGAAGGTAGTGCTCGACGGCTTGGTGATCGTGGTACATGAAAAACCACTTACTTGCTTGGTGAGTATACCACTCACTAAATTGTTACTATGTGGCTTTGTTAAATGTTATGTGATGCCTTGATGGCTTACTTGCATATTGGAATTGATTAAGGTGAGGGTGTACTTGACCGCCCTCACCTCTTTTGATATTGTCATTGATTGGCTACCGTTTTATTGCATTACTGAACTTGATATATTGGTTGGTGAATTCCATTTCATGGAAACTGAATTGATGTCGTTTGGACGATGTCCAACGGCCTTACTGCATTACTGAGCTCAACCCCGTTTGGTAGTCAATTGGATCGAGCCGGCGAGGGCTTGGTCGTGAACATTGAATTGCCACGGGGACTGTATTGGGGAACCTTGTGGTAATGAGACCCTTGGTTCCGGTAAACTCGAGTATTACCAAAAGCTACTGAAATGGAGTGCGGGCCCGGTTGGGGTATGTTGGGTGGAAGGAATGGAAGTAAAGAGTTGTCTACGGTTTGGTATTTTAACATTGACGGAGAGTCAATGAGGTTGGTTCAAGATTGCAAGCGTGGAAAGGGCTCTTGAGAGCCGACCGTATCCTTTTACCGGTTTGCTTCATTGCTTATTTGTGCACTTTAAATGAAGGTTCATTCTTATATGACTTTGATTGCTTATTGGGTAGTATACCACTGGGCTTTGGCTCATTCCATGTTATTTGTTTTCCTTACAGGGATATAATTGCTTTTGAAAATGGACTGGATAGTCAATTGCCATACTGAGCTTGTAAATGTCTTTTGTATAGCTCTTGAAGTGAAACCCTAATGTATAACGGGTTCATTTCCTTTTGATAGGCAAATCGAATGTGTACTCCTTAATGGATAGTTTTGGCATGCCATTATGGTTGTAAATGTTATTTTCCGTTGTACATATATGCTTGGCTATGGTTTAGATAAATTTCGGCTTCGGTTTTCGTTTTATTTTATTTTATTTTATTTTGTGTTTTGACTTGTTTGCGCGCGATGTTATGTTCCGGAACGTTTTAGATTGACGTAAACCGTACCGTTAGTCCTGGCGAGAGCTGGGCAGGCAGTCCGCTAACCCCTTTGGTTCGCCTTAGGGGAAGGTGGGGCTGTCACAGTTTATGCTCAAATCCAATTTCAAGTAACATGATTTTCAACCAAATCAACTCACACACAGTGCGAGCCATAGCGCGGTATTCAGATTCTGCATTTGATCTGGAGACAATTGTTTGCTTCTTACTCTTTCACGACACTAAATTACCACCAACAAACACACAATATCCTGTGGTTGATTTTCGATTTGAGGCAGAACCAACCCAATCTGTATCACTGTATCCTTCAATATTAGTGTGCCCATAATTTTGATACAGCAACCCTTTTCAGGAGCACTCTTAAGATACCTGAGAATTCATATAATAGCATCCGAATGACTGGTACAAGAGGTCTCAAGAAATTGACTCATGACACTCACTGTAAATGAAATGTCAGGGTTTGTTACAATGAGATAATTTAATTTATCCACAAGTCTTTGATATTACCCAAGATCATCTAGTAATGCACCTTGATCTCCTACTAATTTCACATTAGGATCCATAGGAGTATCCACAGATCGGCAACCTAATATTCCAACTTCACTCAGCATGTCGAGTACATTTTTTTTTTTGACATAAATAAATCTCATATTTATATCGAACTATCATAATACCCAGAAAATACTATAAATGACCTAAATCCTTTGTCTGAAAGTTTGACTACACATTGGATTTAAGTTTCTGGATCCCTACAATATCATCAATTGTAATCACAATATCATCCATATAAACAACTAATAAAATCTTACCAGCATTAGAATACCAATAAAATACAGAGTGATCTACTCCACATCTTATTAAGCCGAACTTCATGCCAACACTACTAAACTAGCCAAACCAAACCCTATGAAACTGTTTCAATCCATATAAGGATTTTTTTAGATGACAAATCAATCGCGAATTCTCTCCCTGAACAACAAACCCAGGAGGTTGTTCCATATATACCTTTCTTCTAAATCTCCATGTAAAAATGTATTTTTCACATCCAACTGATGTAATGGCCAATCATAAGTTGTTGCCAAAGAGATAAAAAGACGAACAGAAGTAATCTTTACAACAGAAGAAAATGTCTCTAAGTAGTCTATTCCATACACCTGAGTAAATCCTTTAGCTACCAGACGAACCTTCAATCTATCAATAGAACCATTAGATTGTACTTTTATAGTGTATACCCATTTACAACCAATAACAGGCTTAACAGAAGGAAGTGGGACAAGTTCCAAATACCATTTTGCTCTAAAACAAACATCTTTTCTTGTATAGCTAATCTCCAACCAAGATGATTGAGAGCATGGGTAATAGACTTAGAAATTGATACAGAATCAAGTGAAGCAACAAAAGAAGAATATGACAGAGAGACAAGAATAAGAAACAAAATTAGAAATAGGATGAGAAATACAATGCCTCTTACCTTTGCGTAAAGCAATAGGAAGATCTAACTCATAGGAGGGAGTCATACCTGAATTTAAAAATTAAGAGGTAATTGATGAAGTGCGTGGCATATCAGTAGCTTTTTCAACTACGAAACGACGAGAATAAACTTGAAAATTAGAACAAGATAACCGAGTTGTGAAATTTGGTGGACTGTATAACTCAGATAATAAAGGTGAAGGGTTTAGTAAAATAGGAGAAGAAAAAAAGAAACATTATTCTAACTCACAAGGCATACCTTGTTTCATAAAATAAGGAGTAGATTCAAAGAAAAATAACATCAACACAAGTAAAAAATCAATTTAAAACTTGACTATAACATCTATACCCTTTTTGCACTAGTGCATATTCTAAGAAAATACATTTAATAGCATGAAAATCTAATTTATCTATCTTGAGAGCAAGCTGATGAACAAAACACATACATCCAAAAATACGAAGAGATAATTTAAATACAGATTCATGAGAAAAAAGAATGAAGTGAGGCAATTGGCTTCCAAGAATATTAGCTGACATGCAATTAATTAAATAACATGCGGTTAAAATTACATCACTCCAAAATTGTTTGGGCACATTCACGTACAACAAAAGTGTTCGAGCAATTTCGACTAAATGTCCAATTTTTCTTTCGGCAACTCCAATTTGTTGTGAAGTATGGGAACAAGAGAACTGATGAATAATATTAGATTTAGTCATAAAAGTATCAAAAGAAGTTAAAAAATATTCTTTTGTATTATTATTGTGAAGTATACGTATAGGCATACCAAATTGATTCTTTATTTCTGTAACAAATGCACAAAAAATGAAATATAGTTCTAAATGATTTTTCATTAAATAAAATCACGTAACTCTGGTAAAGTCATCAACAAAGATTACAAAATATTTAAAACTTAACTTTGAAGTGACTCAACTAGGATTCCAAACATCAGAATGAACTAATAAAAAGGGTTCAGAAACTCATTTATTGACTCTAGGGGCAAAAGAAACACGAATATGCTTTTCTAACTAACAAGACTCATATTCTAATGAAGACAACTGATTCAAAGTAGGAACCAACTTCTTCAAATTTTGTAGAGATGGATGACCAAAATAACAGTGAATTTTAAGAGGAGAAACAGTAGCAAGACACGTAATCGGACCATTGGAGTTAAGAAAATAAAGACCATTATGCTAATGCCCTCCACCAATCGTCCTTTTTATCTTCAAATCCTAAACGACAACGAAAGTAGGAGAAAAAGTAACTGAACACTGTAAGAATTTAGTAAACTTACTAACAGACATTAGATTAAAAGGCAAATTGGGTACGTAAAGAACAGATGATAGCGGAAGAGATTGGTTAACTTTTACAGTGCTTGGTCCTTTAACTTTAGTTATAGATCCATCAGCTAAAGTAGTATGAAAAAAGAAAGTAAACTGTTAAAAATTAGAAAAATTTCTAGAGATACCTGACATATGATCAATAACCTCGGAATCAATAATCCACGAGTCAAAATTAGAGGATATGGAGAGACAAGCCATAGCATTACCTTTTTATACTAAAGAAGCAGAGAGAAAAGATACATGATTTGCAGTTTGGTACTGTAAAAATTTAACATAATCTTTTTCGGATATGGTAAAAGTCTTCTGGGACCCTTGTGCTGAAGAACTTGATTCAGTTTGGTCAATGATAACTGCATTAGCAAACAAAGGAGGTTTTCCAACTAAATTCCAACAAATATCACGAGTGTGATTTTTTAAACCACAATGAGTGTACTCACGGATGTCTCGAGCTCCACAACCTCCTCTACTTCTTCCTCCACGAGAGCCACGCCCAAAACTAAATTGCTCACGTCGAAGACTAAGTTGCTCTATCCGAAACAGACTTGTCATTAATTAGAGCACCATCACCCTATGCATTATCCTTAAATGCAAAACGTAAGACACGAGTATACGTCTCGGTAAAGGATAGTAATTGTTCACCGGCTAAATTTTGAAATTTGATTAGTTCAAATTCTGACTTAAGACCAGCCAAGAATTTGAGCATAAGCATTTGTTCTCTTTACCTCTGCATAATTGTAATATCACTTGAGAAAGACATTACAATATTTAATTCTTCTGAAATTCACTTGAGATCTGCAAAGTATTCAGTTATTGCCTTGTTATCTTGTTGCAATTGAAAATACTCCAAAGAAATATCATATATCCATAAAAGATTATTGCAGTATAATTACTAGACATAATCCCAAACTTCGTTTGTTGTCTCACAACGAAAAAACATATAAGCAATTAGTGGCTCCATAGAATTCCATAGTGCTCCAAGAATTTGGGCATCCTCTTGAATCCATATTAGTCTCTTGTTATCCTCCGTAAGAGAGTTATCTGTGAGATATTGTTGCTTTCCTAAACCAATCAGATAAATCTTAATAACTTTTGACCACTGTTGATAATTAATGTCTTTCAACTTTCAATTTGTGATTTAAGGCATCACCATTGGCATAATATTTGTGGACGTCATGATGCGTTTTCATAAACTTTTAGCCATAGCGAATAGCACTTCAAACCAAAAAAATAGTTAAAATTTGTGATGAACAATACCTTGGAACAGTAAAGCGTGAACAGTAATGCGATGAATAGTATCACATGAACAGGACCTTGGAACAGTACCGCGTAAACATTATGCAATGAACAGTATCGCGTGAACAGGACTTTTGTTAAGATGTTTAACCCTAAACCTAAGACTTTAGCTCTGATACCATGAGAATATGTATTTTATGAGAAAAACATCTAGTACCCATATTATGAGTACCTAACTAATATTTATAATAGTACAAATCTAACAACTATTTATAAAAATATCTTTATTAATTTATTATCTACAAAGAGTACTTATATTTTCTTAACAGTAACAAAACATTGAAAACTTGATATAACGTTTTAGCACTTCCAACTACATAGCAGCCTATCAATTTTACGAATTGTCCCACAAGCTGGCCAACTGCACCAGATGCTCCAGATACAAATACTTTTTCTCTCTTATTTTGGATTGCAAACCCCATACAACCCACTATAAGCAGTCAAACCAGGCATACCTACAAGAAACAAAACTATCACTGTGCTAAAAGAAGAAAAGCTTAAGAATTATGTGATGCCAACTTTGAAGGACTATCAATGGAAAAAATGAATTGCGGCCTTCCTGGAACCTTTATTCTTTAAGAAGAACTAAAGTTGCCCGAAAGTTATCATTCTACCATGTGCCATTGTTATTGAAGGAATCACATCAATCTGGTTTCTCATGTACAAGTGCAGTCGTAAAAGAAGGTCTTTAAGAACCAGGGACAGTGTCCGTCCATTAAAAGCTAAAACTAATAAGTATTCTGTCTCCAAGCTGTAAGAAAAGGAACCAGGGGCCCTAAGGGTGGTTCAGCAATAGGAAGGGAAGGATCTTGAAGTTATTCAGGTAATGCAATTTGCAGAAGACACATGTTTAGATTTATTCACGAATTCCTACTTGCTAAAACTTCCTTTGAAAAACTCGATTTTCATGTCTTCTCTTATTTCTCCCATCTTTTGGCCCGAAATCATTTCAGATCGCCCAACTATTAACATTAGCATGTGCAACTTACAATTAGTAGTCACACATTCTCATTATCTAAGCAAACTTGAAAGCTCTGAGCTGAACCAAATCCATAGAGTGCTTTTCTAACAAAGCTCTTTTGATGCGTCATATATTAATGTAAAAAAAGTGCAACTCTTTTATATTTAGTTTTAGTTCTCAAGGCTACAAGAATCAAATTTTGAATTAAATTTTGATTTCTTAGAAAATTTCAGTTACAACATCTCCAATTCTGAAAAGATATCTCTTTGTGCAGACACACTCTCCTGAGAACTCAATATATTCAATTCCAAGTTCTCAAGGTTCTAGGGACCAAAATTCTTACCTAATTATTAGCTAGTGTTGACTTTTTTGGCATGAGTTTCTGTCCCACATAGGTGGGATAGGTCTTGGGGGGAGTGTTTGAGAATTATAAATTAACACTCTCCCCTCCCAATTGAAACACACCAAAATTTTGTATTCTTTCTTCTTCCAAATTAATAAGAGCAGGTTGCTTAAACGGTGCTCGAAAATTAGGCACATTTGGCCAAAATTCGTTATCAATTTCGAGTGTATTTTTTTTTCCTTATCTCTTTTATTACGCATCTGATAGTTGCAATTTTGAGTGAAAAATTATCCAATTTTTCCGACAAGTGGTATCAAAGTCGAAGGTTCGCCCTTTGGTTTGTTTGTAATTTGTTCTATTGAATACTATCATTTGAGTCTGTAATGGCGTTAGACGATTCACCGATAAATGAGTCCAGGGCATTGGCTTTCTCGTCCACATGATCGAGGATTCCAATGTAAAGTTTGAAACTGGCGGTGGAGATATTTGACGGTACTGGTCATTTCGGCATGTGGTAAGGCAAAGTCATAGATTCCATTTTTCAACAGGGTCTTGACATTGCCATTGAAAAAAAGAAACCAGATGACATGGAAGAAAAGGAGTAAAGTACCATAAATCGGTTAGCATGTTGAACTATTCAATCATGTTTGTCCAGAAAGCAAAAGTATGCTTTCAAGAACGAGTAGATTCCATTTTTCAACAGGGTCTTGACATTGCCATTGAAGAAAAGAAACCAGATGACATAGAAGAGAAGGAGTGGAGCACCATAAATCGGTTGGCATGTGAAATTATTCGATCATATTTGTCCAGAAAGCATAAGTATGCTTTCAAGAACGAGACTTCTGCATGAAAATTGTGGAAGGCATTGGAGGAGAAGTTTTATGAAGAAGAGTGGTCAGAATAAACTCCTTATGAAGAAAAGATTGTTCCGATTTGATTACCAACCAGGTACTAGTATGAATGAATATATCACTATATTTAATCAGTTAGTAGCAGACCTGTTAAATTTAGATGTGAAATTTGAAAATAAAGATTTGACTTTGATGTGTTGTCATCCCTTCCTAATGAATTTGAACATTTGGAGACTACGTTACTTCATGGGAAGGAGAATGTGTCTTTAGATGCTGTATATTCTGCTTTGTATAGTCATGAATTGAGAAAGTAGGATAAAATGAAAAACAAAGTAGTTACAGCAGATGAAGCGTTAGTGGCAAGAGATCGTCAGCAAAGCCAATCAAAGGGAAAAAGAGGAAGGTCCAAATCAAAAAATATAATTGTCAAAGATGGGTGTGCTTTCTATCATGAGAAAGGGCACTGGAAGAAAGCCTGTTCAAAATTGAAGAAAAAAGAGAAAGCTCCGCAAGACTTAAATGTTGTAGAGTGCAAAAGTGATGCGGAATCAGATTTCTCTTTGGCTGTATCACCTTCAATATCCCATCCAGATGAGTAGATTTTGGATTCAGGTTGTACCCACCATATGTCTCCTATGCAGGAATGATTCTTTGAATTTGAAGAACTTGATGGTGAAGTTGTTTACGTTGGAAATGACAATTCATGTAAAACAGTTGGGATAAATTCAATCAAACTGCGTAATCATGATGGATCCACCAGAATCTTGAAGGATGTTCGGTCGTGCCAAATTTGAAGAAGAATCTTATTTCTTTGGGGGCCTTGGATCAAAAGACCTGATTATAATGATGCGAGATGAAATTCTTAAATCAATTTCGGGAACACTTGTGATGTTGAAAGGTGTGAGGAAGAATAATTTGTATTACTACCAAGATAATACAGTTGTTAAGATAGCAGTTGCAGCAACATCTTCCAATAGCAAGAAGGAAGTGGAGGCAATAAAGTTGTAACACATGCAGTTGGGACATGCTGGTGAAAATCTTTGCAAAATCTTGCCAAGTAAGAATTGTTGAAAGGTACAAAAGCTTGTAAATTAGAATTTTGTGAGCATTGTATTCTGAAAAAATAGAGAATAGTGAAATTTAGCACTGGCATCCATAATACCAAAGGTATTTTGGATTATGTGCATTTAGATGTGTGGGGACCTCTCAAGACTCCATCCCTTAGATACATGTACTATTTTGTCACTTTTGTTGATAATTTTTCTAGAAGAGTTTGGACATTTACTATGAAGAACAAAGATGATATGCTAAGTATTTTCCTTAAATGGAAAACTCAGGTTGAAAACCAGACGAGAAGAAAGATCAAGGTTCTCCGAACAGACAATGATGGAGAATACAAGAGTGATTTCTTCCAGGAGAAATGCCAAGAGTGTGGCATAGTTCGGCACTTCACAGTTAGAAAAATACCGCAGCAGAACAGGGTGTCAGAGCGTATGAACGAGACACTAGTGGAGAAAGTTCGTTGCATGCTGGGTTAGGCAGAAAGTTTTGGGTTGAAACTGTGGCATACACTCAACATCTCATCAATCGCTTGCTATCATCTGCAATAGGTGGCAAGACTCCGTTAGAAGTATGGTTTGAAAAACTTGCAACAGACTATGATTTTTTGCATATCTTTGGTTCTACTGCATATTATCATGTAAATGAATTAAAATTGGATCCACGCGCAAAGAAGTTTCTCTTTATGGGTTTTAATACTGGAGTTAAGGAATATCGTTTGTGGTGTCTAAAAGTAAAGAAAATCATTATCAGCAGGGATATTACCTTTGATAAATCTGTCATGTTGAATAAGGTAACACAAGATGGGACCAGTGGTACTCCGTAACAGGTGGAGTGTACGCCGAAACATGTGGAGTTTGAGCAAATAATAGTGAGATCAGCAAACAACACCATCAATGACTCTCCTATGGCAAAAGAGGAGTCAGATGAGAAAGAGATTTCAACCCTAGAACCTCAACAGCAGCAAGAATCAATTGCCGTCAATAGGCAAAGACGAGAAATTCAAAAACCTGCTCGTTTTACTGATATGGTGGCCTATGCACTTCTAGTTGTTGATGATGTCCCATCCACCTTTTCTGGAATAGTTCAAAGTACAGAAAATGATAGATGGAAAGATGCTATGTGATAAGTTAATATTTAACGTACATTTTGTACAAATTTGACATGAATTTTTGGTATGTTTTTAGAAGATTAAAGTCATATTTGAACTCTTTTGGCGATAATTGCTTAAATATTGTTTAAGGGTTCAAAAAATTGATAAATGAGTGGATTAATGCGTTAATTTTGTGAAATTGTGAAGGTAATTGATGTATGAAATTCATACACAAGCTGAAAGAAATGTAAGGGTCATCCAGAGGATAAAGTACACAAGAAATTGGGAGCAAAAATGTAGAAAAAATGGGAGAAGTGAAAAACTGGAAAATTCCTCAACACGGATCCGAGCCCGGATCTGTGTGTACAAGATGGATCCGACCCCTCGTCTGTACTTCTGGCGGAGTGTATCCGAGGTCAGGACGATCCGACCTCGGATCCATCATGGGAAGTCCTCGGATCTAATGATCCGAGTTCAGATCAAGTTTCAGCCCTCGGATCCGAGGCTCGGATCTGCTTCTCTCCTCAGCAAGTGGCACAGCCGTTTTTCTTTATCTTTCTCACAATTTTTCCAGCTATTTTGAGGGACAGAAATCGGTGGCACATGCTTCTGCAACAAAAGAGAAGACCAAATGAGTGTAGACAAAAAGAAACATCATATCTTTGACTTCTTTTTACAAAATTTGAATGGAGAAAATTATGAAGTGAGAGGAATGGAATTTCTACCACTTTTTATGCAGAAACACAGGGGAGGAGCCAGGCATTACCATACGTAGCTAGTTTTCCTTCTTGTAACAAGTTTTCTCTCTAGCTAAGAGTTCTTGGAGAAGCATTTGGAGTTTTCACTTGTAACCATCTTGTACAAGAACATAGCAGGAATTGGAGGGTTTCACCATCAATTGGCTAAGCTTTCTTTTATCTTTCTTGTACTTGTACTTCATGATGTTTTGCATTAATAAACTTGTGAGTTTGATTGTTAAATCATTCATGAGTAGCTAAACTCCTTAATCTAGGGAGTAGATGAAACTTATGGCTAAATAATACTAATTGAATGTGATTTACACTTGTTATATCTTGTATTAACTTGTCTACTTGTGTAGCTGTGATTACTTGTTATTGATTGATCACCAATAACATGTTTATGGTATTATTATTCAATGAGAATTGGTATTAACAATGGAAACACATGAGTAGAGCTTAAGTTGTATGTTCATGAAAATAGAGATACACTTAAGTGGATTACTTAACATTTCATGAAAGAAAACAGAGTAGTGGTAGTATTTTACCATGAAAATAGGGAAAACTGAACTACTCTAGGCCATTTCATCAAGAGAATGAGATTTGGTAATCTTGGAAATGAATCTCTGGTTAAACAAGAATAATAACAAGAGGTAAATCCATTCATTTGTGTTGATTATGCCATAAGTGGAATTTACATCCCTAGAGTCTTTCTTGAGTAAGAATTCTTCATTTGCATTTAGCATTTGTTAAACTAGATTTGCAGATCATATTTGTAGATTATAGCAATAAACTTTCCCTGCTCAAATTCATTGTAAGTCTAAATAATAGAGAAAAATAAGGGTCTAGTACTTGTTTCAATTGCTCCTCGTGGGATTGACCCGATACATACCCTACATTACAATTGCGACTTGTATACTTGCAGTCCAACGGGTGTAAAATCGGAATTAAACTTGCATTGATATAAAAATCCCGTCAAGTTTTTGGCGCCGTTGCCGGGGAGCGGCAATATTAGGGCCTAATCATCTCTATTAATTTAGATATTTTCATTGTTTTTATTCAAGTTGTTGAATTAAAACTGCAAAATTTCTCTTATTTTTTTTGTTGTGTATGCACCGGGCGTCTCGAGAAGTTGCACTTTTCGATCCAGAAATTGAGAGGACATTACACAGACAAAGGAGGAACACACTACTGCAAGAGGAACAAGAGATTTGGCAACCAATAGAGGAAATCTTAATAGAGCTTCCATTTGAAGAAGAAATGGCAGAAAACGAAGCAAATAGGCGAGTTCTACGAGATTTTGCTCTACCAGGAACACAAGAATCTCAAACGAGTATAACAAGGCCTACGGTAAATTTTAACAATTTTGAGATTAAACCATCACTTATCCAAATGGTTCAACAATCTCAATTTGGAGGTAATGCAGTAGAAGATCCTAATACGCACTTAACTACATTCTTGGAAATTTGTGATACAATTAAAATGAATGGAGTTAGTGATGATGCTATAAAGCTAAGATTGTTCCCATTTTCATTGAGAGATAAGGCCAAACTTTGGCTACACTCTCATGCTCTTAATACTTTCACCGGATGGGATGATTTATCAAGAGTATTCTTAAATAAGTATTTTCCACCAGGTAAGACTGCTAAACTTAGAATGGATATCACTAGTTTTAGTCAATTGGAAGGTGAATCATTATATGAGGCATGGGAAAGGTTTAGAAATTTGTTTCGGAAATGTCCACATCATGGACTGCCGAAGTGGTTAATCATACAAACCTTCTATAATGGTTTAGCTTTTTCTACTAAAACAATGATCGATGCAGCTGCAGGTGGAGCTTTAATGGGTAAATCACCCCAAGAAGCTCAGAATTTGATAGAAGAAATGACTGCAAATAACTATCAATGGGCCAATGAAAGAGGTAATACAAGACGTCACGCAGGTATGATAGAAATGGACACTCTCAATATGCTGAGTGCTCAAATGAATAATGTGATGAAGTTGCAAAGTAGATAAGGTGGAGTTGGTCTAAGTTCATCTAATGCACATGTAGCGTGTTGTTCTATATGTGGAGGTGAACATGATACTAATGAGTGTGCTGATTCTGAGCAGGTACAATTCGTCAATAATTACAATCGTAATACTCAAAATAACCCCTACTCGAATACTTACAATCCAGGGTGGAGAAATCATCCAAACTTTGGATGGAAGAATCAAGGAAATCAACCAAGGCCAACCAATCCACCGGGGTTCCAATCAAGGCAACCACAAGCTGAAACTAAACCGGGTTGGGAGATTGCAGTGGAAAAACTTGCTAAAGTTACCGCGGACAGATTTGAACAAGTAGAAGGGAGACTGGATCAACTCACTACAATGTACAGGAATGTAGAGGTCCAAATTGGTCAAATTGCTAGTTCTTTGAATAATCGAAATCAAGGAGAATTACCTAGCAAAACAGAGGTCAATCCTAAGGAGCATGTCAAAGCCATTACTCTTCATAGTGGTAAGCAATTAGAAGATCCTCTTGTGATGGAAGTTGAGAAAGATAAGAATGAAAAACAAGAAGAAAAGCAGAGGAACCAAGAGGCGATAGTAGAAGAAAATAGCCGGGAGAAATCAAGAGAAAATCAACCATCATCTTCCGCTACCATTCCAATACCTCCTGCGGTTCCATTTTCACAAAGATTAAAGCAAAATAAGTTTGATAAAGATTTTGAAAAATTTGTTAAACTTTTCAAACAATTGCACATTAACATTCCTTTTGCCAATGCTATTTTGTAGATTCCGTCTTATGCGAAATTTCTCAAGGAAATCATGACTAGAAAAAGAAAGTTGGAAGACTGCGAAACAATAGCATTAACGGAGGAATGTAGTGCAATTATTCAAAATAAGCTGCCACCGACGTTGAAGGATCCGGGGAGTTTTTCTATACCTTGCACCATAGGTAACGTTGATTTTTCTAAGACATTGTGTGATCTTGGTGCTAGTGTATCATTAATACCTTTAACGGTGGCTAGACAATTGGGTTTGCATGAGCTTAAACGCACTAATATTACTTTGCAACTAGCGGATCGGTCTATTAGATATCCATTGGGAGTGTTGGAGAATGTATTGATAAAAGTTCAAATATGGCTTTAATCTTCTAAAAACATACCAAAAATTCATGCCAAATTTGTACAAAATGTACGTTAAATATTCACTTATCACTATGGAAGAAGAGATGTAATCTCTTTAGAAGAACAAGATGTGGAAGTTGACACAACTACCGAAGGGCAAGAAGGCAATTGGATGCAAATGGGTATTTGTAAAAAAAGAAGGATTTCCTGACAAGAATGATGTTCGCTACAAGGCAAAATTGGTAGCTAAAGGTTATGTTCAAAAGGAGGGAGTTGATTATAATGAGATATTTTCTCCAGTGGTTAAACATTCCTCTATTAGAATCCTGTTAACCTTGGTAGCACAGTTGAATTTGGAACTAACTCAACTTAATGTGAAAACCACGTTCCTTCACGGTGACTTGAAGAAGGAAATTTATATATCTCAGTCAGATGGATTCAATGTTGCTGGTAAAGAGAATTGAATTTGTAAGTTGAGCAAATCATTGTGTGGATTGAAGCAATTACCGAGACAATGGTACAAACGATTTGACCAGTTCATGATGGGTCACAAGTACACAAGAAGCAAATACGACCAATGTGTGTATTTGCGCAAGTTACGAGATGAGTCCTATATCTACTTACTCTTGTATGTTGATGATATGTTGATAGCGTCAAAGAGCCAAGTTGAAATTAATAAATTGAAGACTCAGTTGAGTAAATGATTTGAAATGAAAGATTTGGGAGAAGCCAAAAAGATTTTCGGCATGAAAATAAGTAGAAATAGAAATGAGAGACAAGTTTTGTCTCACACAGAAGTAGTATTTGGAAAAGATACTATAATGATTTGGTATGAATGGAGATTCAAAACTTGTAAGCACTCCGGTTGCTCCTCATTTGAAACTTACCAACCTATTATCTTCAAAGACGGATGAAAAGCGAGCATACATGGCGAAAGTCCCGTATGCTAATGCATTTGGTAGCTTGATGTATGCAATGGTATGTACGAGATTCGACATTTCACAAGCAGTTAGTGTGATAAGCAGGTTCATGCATGATCCGGGCAAGGGGTCATTGGCAAGCTGTGAAATGGATTTTGTGGTATATCCAAAATATTGTAGATGTTAGATTAATATTTGAGCAGGATGAATCACTTGGTCAATGTGTAATTGGATATTGTGAATCTGACTATGCAGGTGACTTGGATAAGCGACATTCTACAACTGGCTACTTGTTCACGTTTGCCAAGGCGCCAATTAGTTGGAAATCTACTTTACAGCCAACAGTGGCTTTATCTACAACAGAGGCAGAGTACATGGTGATTACCAAAACTGTGAAGGAGGCAATTTGGCTTCAAGGATTGCTTGGAGACTTGAGAGTTGGTCAAAAACACATTGATGTGTTTTGTGACAGTCAGAGTGCTATTCACTTAGCGAAGAACCAGGTCGTGCACGCTAGAACGAAGCACATTAATATTCGCTATCATTTCGAGCGGAAAATTCTCGAAGAAGAGGAGATTTTTCTCCAAAAGATTTGATAGGGTATTAATTGTTAGTAATTTTATCGTTAATTTTCCTCTTTATCCTTGCCAAATATTGTTTTAATTGTCAATATATATTTATATTTGGTATTTGAATATAATTTCAGAAAGTGGAGCAGAAAAATACTAAGGGGACCTTCTTGAGAAGATTTCTCCACACGTGAAAGCTTCTAAAGCTTCTAAAAGCTTTCCACCATCAGCCCAAATTGTGCAAACCAACGGAATTGCTGATGAACGGAATTGCTGATGAAGAATTGAATTGATATGATGAAATCCACTAGCAATAAGAAATCAAAGCGGGGACCACGTAGAAAGTTTGTTCTTATTGTGGGAGATATACTCATTAGTCAAGGTGTTGGCTTTGATGATTGAGCTTTTCCAATTTGCTTCCTACGTCACTAGTTCTCTTAGGAAACTAGTGCTAAAATAAAATAAGGGAAAGGCATTAGACGATAGTTTTTCATAAGACATTAGACTAGTTTTGGAGTTTTCTCTCCAGAGAAGCTCCGTAGGAGGATAGAGGTAGTTTTTGGTTTTCAGAGGAGGAGTTCTTCCTTCTCTTGTTGTGTGGTGTGCAACTTTTCTTAAAAGAGTTTAGCGAGACTCAAGTTTCTTCCTAAATTCTTAGTTAGTTATTTATGTATTTGATTCCATTTAAATTGCGTGGGAATTTTCTTATGAGGCGTGGCTAATTTTCTCCTCTAGTCCAGGATCAACGCGAAGACGCAGTCCCAAATATCTGTGAGATCTAATTAATTTTACGTGTTCCTTAATTTATTAATATTTGCATGTTTTCTATTTTAATTTCCATGGGATTATTTTGTTAATTGGATATCAAGGGCCCGATGTGCAATTTGACTTATTAATCTCTTGTCAAATTAATCAATTAAATCCGTAATTGTTTAGTTGATTAATATTAGTGACAACTAGTATTTTCACATACTAGGGGGACATGCAATCTGATTTAAATAACCCTCGTAGCGTGTTATTAATTTGGGTTAGGCTTTTCTAGTTTTTAATGCAATTAGGAAATTAATTCCTACGGTCGTACCTAGGAGTATTTCCTGGTTAGGGGTAATCAACGGTCGTACCTTGGTTATCAATAAATTAAGGAAAAGCTGGTCGTTAGAGTTTATCGGCGACTATAACTAACCTGTTAATAAAATTAAGTGAACCTTCTTTGCATCAATGATCGGATGAATGGACTGTGTCTGCGTAGTTGTATCTTTGGCTAGAATTTATTTATCATTTATTTAATTGCTATTTACAATTGTATTAATTAATTATTTATTTTTGGTTAAATTATTTAATTATTTTTAGTTAAATTGTTTAATTATTTTTAGTTTATTTCTGATAAAAATCCCCCGTGTCCCGAACTTGAAAGGAATCAAATTTTTCCCAGTCCCTGTGGATTCGACCCTACTCACTACTATACACAGAAAATTTATTTTTCTCGAGTAGGTATTTATTATTGCACAGGCTCGACACCTGTCAATTTTTGGCGCCGTTGCCGGGGACTGGCGTTAATCATTTGTTTCTTTTTAAGTTCATTTTTTTTCTGGTATTTTTCTAGTTTATGCCTCGCTCTTCTCGTACAGGCGAATTAATTTTCGACCCTGAAGTAGAGAAGACCGCGCGTAGAACGAGGAAAGAAACCAGGCGGCTCAGGGAGGAGCAATACGATATTGCACCTCAGGAACTTGATCCAGAGGTTGAGCCGACAAATTTGTCTGGTGACAATTCAAGTGATTCAGACCAAGAGGAAGTCACTATGGCAAATGCACGAACACTAAGGGAGTTGGCTGCTCCTGATTTAAATCAGCAGCCCTTGTGCATTACTTTTCCACATTTAAATGATGACACTCCCTTTGAACTAAAATCTGGTCTAATTCATCTCTTGCCATCTTTTCATGGTCTACCAGGTGAGGAGCCCTACAAGCACTTGCAAGAGTTTGACGTCGTTTGCAACAGTATGAAGCCTCCGGGAATTACTGAAGAGCAAATAAAGATGAGGGCCTTCCCCTTCTCTTTGAAGGACTCCGCGAAAGACTGGCTCTACTACCTACCGCCTGGTAGTATCACCACGTGGGACCAATTGAAGAAAAAATTCTTGAAAAAGTACTTTCCGGCATCTCGAGCTGCAAGCCTAAGGAAGGAGATATGTGGCATCAAACAACACCCAAGCGAGTCTCTCTATGAGTACTGGGAGAGGTTTAAGAAACTGTGCACCAAATGCCCTCAACATCAGATAAGTGAGCAACTACTCATCCAATATTTCTATGAGGGATTACTTTTCAGGGACAGAAGTATAATCGATGCTGCAAGTGGAGGAGCGTTGGTGAACAAAACTCCTCGAGGAGCCTGGGAGTTGATTGAAGGGATGGCTGAGAACTCACAGCAGTTTGGTTCAAGAGAGGACATCCCGACGCGTAGGGTGAATGAGGTAGAAACATCCTCTATTCAACAGCAACTCTCCGAATTGACATCTTTTGTGCGACAACTAGCTGTGGGGAATACATCGCAAGCCAAAGTGTGCGGGGTATGCACTGCCGTGGGTCATCCTACGGAAATGTGTCCATTGGTTCAAGAAGAAACTGCTGAACAGGTGAACATGGCTGGCCACGCGCCCGCGCCAAGAAAGCCGTACGACCCATACTCAAGTACCTACAATCCTGGTTGGAGGGATCACCCCAACCTTAGTTATGGAGGAAATAGGCAGTCTAACTTTGTGCCAAATAGACAGCAAGGACACCAACAGCAGTACCATCATCGCCCACCACCACTTTCAAACTCAAGTCCGTCCATGGAAGAGATGATGAAGCAATTACTTGCTAATCAACAAAAGACGGATTCAGACCTGCAAAGCATGAGAAATCAACTGGGACAGGTGCAATCATTGCAAAATCAAATGAATCAAATGGCTATAACAATCAACCGTTTGGAGTCCCAAGTTCAAGGAAAATTGCCATCTCAACCTGAGGCAAATCCAAAGAATGTAAGTGCAATGACTTTAAGGAGTGGCAAGGAAGTTCAAGGACCCGAACCGGTGATTCCTAAAGACAAGGACGAGGAACGGATTGAGAAAGAATTGGAAGAGGAGGGCACAGACAACAAAAATGCAAAGGTACCCTCGAACCCAATTCCTACAGCTAAAACTAATCCACCTCCCTTTCCTAGCAGGTTAGAGAAACCAAAGAAGCAAGACAAGGAAAAAGAGGTCCTGGAGATTTTTCGCAAGGTGGAGATCAACATACCCCTACTGGATGCGATTAAACAAGTACCCAGGTACGCAAAATTTTTGAGGGACCTGTGTGCCAACCGCAAGCGGTTGAAGGGGGATGAACGAGTTATAGTTGGGGAGAATGTTTCAGCAATTCTACAAAGAAAGCTTCCACCGAAATGCGGAGATCCAGGTATGTTTACTATTCCTTGTAGGATAGGTAATACTTTGATTGGGAAGGCCATGTTAGACCTAGGAGCCTCGATTAATGTCATGCCAAAGTCCATTTATGCTTCATTGAACTTAGGCCCTTTGAAAGAGACTGGGATAATAATCCAATTAGCTGACAGGACCAATGCATACCCTGACGGGTTGATTGAAGATGTTTTGGTAAAAATTAATGAATTGATTTTTCCAGCTGATTTTTATGTGCTCGACATGGAGGATGAACACTCCCGTGATCCGTCACCTTTGTTGTTAGGTAGACCCTTTTTGAGCACAGCCCGAACCAAAATTGATGTTAATAAGGGTACTTTGTCTATGGAATTTGATGGTGAGATTGTTCACTTTAACATCTTTGAGACCATGAAATATCCATCCGATTCAAATATTGGCTCTGTTTTCTCGGTAAATGTTATTGACCCTGCTATACAGGAGGTTTTTGAAATTGAAGGCAGGGATGAACTAGAGGTCGTCCTGACCAGGCACTTTGAGTCCGAAACGACCTCTAGGGTAGAGTTGAGTGAAGAGCTTAAATGCGTGATTGGATCGTTGCAAACGTTACCAACCACGAAGACAAGGTATGATCTTGCACCGATTTTCATACCCGAACCTCACCAAAGGTTACTTCCATCTGTGGTGCAGGCACCTGTCTTGGAACTAAAACCACTGCCGAAACACCTAAAGTATGTATACTTAGGTGAAGGGGAGACACTTCCAGTGATCATCTCCGCGGGTTTATCAAAGGTTCAAGAAGAGAAACTACTTCGAGTTCTTAGGGAACATAAGCAGGCGATAGGATGGACCATCGCCGACATCAAGGGAATTAGCCCTGCGGTGTGTATGCACCGAATTCGACTCGAGGAGAATGCTAAACCCGTACGGCAAGCTCAACGGAGATTAAATCCTCTCATGATGGAGGTCGTAAAGAAAGAGATTTTAAAACTGCTGGACGTTGGAATTATATTTGCAATATCAGATAGCCCGTGGGTAAGTCCAGTACAGGTGGTCCCGAAGAAGGCAGGGGTGACAGTGGAATCAAACCAAGAGGGTGAGCTCGTACCAATTCGAAAGCCCACCGGATGGCGACAGTGTATCGATTACCGAAAGCTAAATGCCGTCACGAAAAAGGACCATTTCCCCCTCCCTTTCATTGACCAAATGGTGGAGCGATTAGCATGTCGAGCTTACTATTGTTTCTTGGATGGATTTTCAGGTTATTTTCAAATTGCCATCGCACCCGAAGACCAAGAGAAGACTACTTTCACCTGCCCATTTGGAACATTTGCATACCGAAGGATGCCATTTGGATTGTGCAATGCACCTGCTACCTTCCAAAGATGCATGGTAAGTATTTTTTCAGAATATGTTGAGAAAATTATTGAGGTTTTCATGGACGATTTCAGTGTATATGGTGAAAGTTTTGAAAACTGTCTAGATAACCTGAAATTGATCTTAGTAAGGTGTATAGAAACTAATCTCGTGCTTAATTGGGAAAAATGTCATTTTATGGTTGAACACGGGATAGTTTTGGGTCATGTAGTATCATCTACAGGTATTGAGGTTGATAAGGCAAAAATAGATGTTATATCTACTTTACCTTACCCCGCGAGTGTGCGGGAAGTTCGTTCCTTCTTGGGTCACGCAGGTTTCTATAGAAGGTTCATCAAAGATTTCTCGAAAATTGGAGCACCCTTGTTCCAACTTTTGTAAAAAGATGTATCCTTTGAATTCGATGAAACATGTAAGGGGGCATTCAATAAGTTAAAGGAGTTATTGACTTCCTCACCTATTATCCAACCCCCTGACTGGAACCTCCCATTCGAGATCATGTGTGACGCCAGCGACTATGCAGTGGGTGCGGTATTGGGTCAAAGAGTGGGAAAGGCAGCCCATGCTATCTACTACGCATCTCGAGCCTTGAACGGAGCTCAATTAAACTATTCAACCACCGAAAATGAGCTTTTAGCAGTTGTTTTTGCCTTAGAGAAATTTCGGTCTTATTTACTTGGTGCTAAAGTTATTATTTTTTCTGATCATGCAGCTTTGCGGTATCTGTTAACCAAGAAAGAGGTAAAACCGCGATTGATACGGTGGATATTGTTGCTACAAGAGTTCAACCTGGAGATCCGAGATAAGAAAGGGGCGGAGAATCTGGTAGCAGATCACTTGAGTCGAGTACAAGTCGTCGAAGATGACATCCCATTGAGAGAAGCATTCCCCGAGGAGCATTTATTTTCTATTAATTCATCTTTGCCTTGGTATGCAGATATTGTTAATTTTCTAGTCACTGACAAATTTCCTACAGGATGGCCTAAGGCAAAGAGAGACAAGTTGAGTAGCGATGCAAAGTTCTACATTTGGGATGATCCTTACCTCTGGAAGCGGGGTGCCGATCAAATCATCCGTAGATGTGTAAGTGAAGTTGAATTTCAATCTATTATAGCCTATTGTCACTCTTTTGCATGTGGAGGTCATTTTGGACCGAAGAGAACGGCTCGTAAGGTGCTAGAGAGTGGATTCTATTGGCCAACTCTATTCAAGGATGCCTACTCATTTTGTAAGTCATGTGATAAGTGTCAAAGAGTGGGTAATATCTCTCGTAGGGATCAAATGACTCAAACCCCAATGATTTTTGTTGAAATTTTTGACGTTTGGGGCATTGATTTTATGGGTCCTTTTCCTTCGTCCTTTGGTTTTTTGTATATATTGCTTGCTGTAGATTATGTTTCGAAGTGGGTAGAAGCAAAGGCTACCCGCACTAATGATTCCAAAGTGGTTGCAGAATTCGTTAAGTCTAATATTTTTGTTCGCTTTGGGATGCCGCGAGCAATTGTAAGTGATCGGGGTACTCATTTCTGCAACAAAACGATCGCTGCAATTTTTAGGAGATATGGTGTCTTTCACAAAGTCTCTACATCCTACCATCCTCAAACAAATGGTCAGGCGGAAGCATCAAACCGAGAGATCAAATCAATTCTAGAAAAGATGGTCCGACCCGATAGGAAGGATTGGAGTGTGAGACTAGATGATGCACTATGGGCATATAGGACGGCATACAAGACACCCATTGGCATGTCCCCTTACCGATTGGTATTTGGAAAGCCATGTCATCTCCCGGTCGAGTTTGAGCATAGAGCATTTTGGGCGGTCAAACAATGCAACATGGATATCGAGGAAGGCGGAATTCAAAGAAAGTTACAATTACTAGAGTTGGAAGAAATTCGAAATGAAGCATACGAGAATGCAGTGATCTATAAGGAGAAGAATCGGATCTTTCATGACCAACAGATCTCTAGGAAGACATTCGTCTGTGGGCAAAAAGTTTTACTATACCACTCCAAATTGAAACTATTTCCAGGTAAATTACGTTCTCGTTGGATTGGCCCTTTTGTTGTGACTAATGTCTTTCATTATGGTGCAGTAGAGATCCAAAGTTTGAAAACGGAGAAGAAATTTGTGGTGAATGGTCACCGTCTCAAGCCGTATTATGAAGGATTTCCAATTGAACGGGTGGAGATGATACAACTGGAAGACCCGATTTGCTTAGTTTAAGCAAATTCTAGACTCCGTCTAGCCAAAGACGTTAAAGAAAGGCGCTTTTGGGAGGCAACCCAATTTTTTATTTTGACAGGTGATCATGGCGTGCCCGTGCGAGGAGGGCACGCATTAATCTCACAAGTTCCAATTTCAAGGTCAGAGGATGTTTCTAAAACATGGCGTGCCCACGCCATGTTGGTAAAATCTCAACATTCCGAAGCGGAATCTTGGCGTGCCCGCGCGGAGAGGGCACGCGTTAATGTTCAAAAACTGATTCTCAAGGTCAGAGAATGTTTTCTAATCTTGGCGTGCCCACGCCATGTTTGATGAACTAAAACAAAGAAAAAAAAATTCAAATTTTTGCAATAAAAAAAAAATTTTCAAAAATCAAAAATCAAAAATCAAAAATAAAAAAAAAACAAAAACAAAAACAAAATACAATTACTTTCCTTCTTAATATGCAGTTTAGTTTATCAACAATTCAATTTCTGAATTTGAAAAAAAAAAATTGTAAGATCAAAAACTATTTTTTTTCACCTTCTTTTTCTCTTTTCTTTTTTTTCTTTCTTTCTTTCTTTTTCTTTTCTTTCTTTCCTTTCTTTCCTTTTTCTTTCTTCTTCTTCCCCGATTCCTTCTTCTTCCTCGCGCACTCCGCCTCGCTCTCTTCTCCTTGCGCGGCCTCCACTTGCGCGAGTCACCACCAGCAGCTCGCCTCCTCTTCTCTCTCTCAGCTTGGTTCTCTACCACCACAATCCTCCTTCTCTGCCGCGAGCCACAGACTGCCGCCAACGTCTCTCTCTATCACTTCGCCGCCAGCTCCAGAGCGCCTAGCGCTCGACCATTGTGTGGTTGTCCAGGCCGCCTCCCTCTCCTCCTCGCACCTCCACCAATGAAGACCGTCACCCACGCCGTCACTGCCCACAACCAGCTCAGCTGCACTTCACCAGCAGCTCGCCAGCCACCAGCTCTTCCTACCACCCAACTCCACCCGCACTCTCTTTTCTCTTTGAGCTCACAGCCGTGCGCAACCCAGCTCACGGACAGCCACGAACAGCGCCGCCACCTCCACCAGCTCTCCTTGCGCGACCTCCACCTACCCGAGCAACTGCCAGCCCGCCACCAGCTTGCGTCAACCTCCTACAACCCTCTTTTTCCTGGGTTTCTTGCTGAATAATCGCAGGAGGTGCTGGATTTTTCACTTGTGAGTTGTTTGGGGCTTCAACTGCAATTTAGGGGTTTCTTGGCAAATTGGTTACCATTTTGATTTTTTTTTAATTTTATTTCTGCTTTGCTTGGTGTTGTTGGATTTATCAGTGCTTTGGTTGGCCGTTTGATTTAATTTTTCCCTGTGAGTCCACCAGTGGTATTGGTTGTGGTAGTTTGCCTCCAATTTCTTAATCTTAAGTGATTGACTGTCCAAATGGAGACACTTGTTACGATTTTGGTCCAATTGTGTCTAATTTGCTGTAATTTGTGTCTAATTATGGGTAAATTGCTGAGATTGTTTGTTTAATCGGGAGGTGCCTTTAACACTTAAATTTGCTTATTGAAGTAGTTGCCTTGTGTGAGAGTCTTTTGTCTTTTTCATTTCAATTATTACATTGATTGGGGTGATTGAAGTGTGCATTTTGTTGTTTAAATTAACTAAGCGAGAGGCCCCAATATTTATTACAATTGTTATTACAATTTGTTGGAAATGGTTGTCTATTGTTGATTGGAGTGATATTTGGAGAAAATGGTGAGACTCAGATCAACCCCAGGGGCTGATGACTGGCAACAACTTCAGAGAATTTGGCAGCATTTATGCACCATGTGGGTGTTGAACCTCAATTACCGCCTAATCCACCGATGTCTTGACGATTTCAGGGGAGTTTCGTTGCCCTTCTTCTTATTTTTACTAATTAATTATTACATTGAGGGCAATGTGTACTTTAAGTGTGGGGGGAGATTTGGATTTGATTGGAGTTTCTTTAAATTGTTGCTTTTCTTATTGTTGTCTTGATGAATAAATGTGGCAACTCACTCTTCTATTGCTGGTTGTGATTTATCCTATGAATTTAGTTTAAGTGGCAAGTAAAGGCATGTTATCTTGGTGAATATCATGAGTTTAATGACTTGGTGCAAATTGTGGTTAACTTGTTTAGGCAATATAAATATTTTATTAGCAATTGTTGTGTGGATTGGGCAATTGTTGATCTCAGTTCTCCATGTTAGGAGATGACGTAGGCTATGATCTTTAATTATCTGATATTCTGGTGCTTTAATTGTGGTTAATAAATGGCTCTACTCCGCTAGTGTCATCACCCAATAACCGGGAGTCTTCACCACAAGTGTCGACTCTCGCGTCAAAAAGTGGCGATATCTATGAGTAGGTAGTCCTGAAGCTGTGAAGAGTTGAGTAACTGGGCTCTTTCATCTAAAAATGTCAGAGTTCACGTCAAAAGACTTGAATAGCTTGGGACTGAGCATTTATTGAAAAAAAAAATTAATTATTATCATAAAAAAAAAAGAGAAGAAAATAATAAGTAAGCTTATGATCATGTTGGCCTGCCGATCCTTGTTCTTCAATGTTGAGATTTTGATTTTCAGTTGACCCAATTGCTAACTTTTGCTAGTTTAATATTTTGATTTCTTAGACGAGTTAGCTATGAATTGGACGAGTCTATGATTTCAGGAGCTAACCGGGAGAAATATGTCTTGACACTTAGCCACTAAAACTTGATTTTGGGATAAGCGTAGCTTGGCAATAAATGAAATGAGAGTTAGCCATTGTTGAGTTTAGTGTTCCCATACTTGAGGACAAGCATGATTTAAGTGTGGGGGGAATTGATAGGGTATTAATTGTTAGTAATTTTATCGTTAATTTTCCTCTTTATCCTTGCCAAATATTGTTTTAATTGTCAATATATATTTATATTTGGTATTTGGATATAATTTCAGAAAGTGGAGCAGAAAAATACTAAGGGGACCTTCTTGAGAAGATTTCTCCACACGTGAAAGCTTCTAAAGCTTCTAAAAGCTTTCCACCATCAGCCCAAATTGTGCAAACCAACGGAATTGCTGATGAACGGAATTGCTGATGAAGAATTGAATTGATATGACGAAATCCACTAGCAATAAGAAATCAAAGCGGGGACCACGTAGAAAGTTTGTTCTTATTGTGGGAGATATACTCATTAGTCAAGGTGTTGGCTTTGATGATTGAGCTTTTCCAATTTGCTTCCTACGTCACTAGTTCTCTTAGGAAACTAGTGCTAAAATAAAATAAGGGAAAGGCACTAGACGAGAGTTTTCATAAGACATTAGACTAGTTTTGGAGTTTTCTCTCCAGAGAAGCTCCGTAGGAGGATAGAGGTAGTTTTTGGTTTTCAGAGAAGGAGTTCTTCCTTCTCTTGTTGTGTGGTGTGCAACTTTTCTTAAAAGAGTTTAGCGAGACTCAAGTTTCTTCCTAAATTCTTAGTTAGTTATTTATGTATTTGATTCCATTTAAATTGCGTGGGAATTTTCTTATGAGGCGTGGCTAATTTTCTCCTCTAGTCAAGGATCAACGCGAAGACGCAGTCCCAAATATCTGTGAGATCTAATTAATTTTACGTGTTCCTTAATTTATTAATATTTGCATGTTTTCTATTTTAATTTCCATGGGATTATTTTGTTAATTGGATATCAAGGGCCCGATGTGCAATTTGACTTATTAATCTCTTGTCAAATTAATCAATTAAATCCGTAATTATTTAGTTGATTAATATTAGTGACAACTAGTATTTTCACATACTAGGGGGACATGCAATCTGATTTAAATAACCCTCGTAGCGTGTTATTAATTTGGGTTAGGCTTTTCTAGTTTTTAATGCAATTAGGAAATTAATTCCTACGGTCGTACCTAGGAGTATTTCCTGGTTAGGGGTAATCAACGGTCGTACCTTGGTTATCAATAAATTAAGGAAAAGCTGGTCGTTAGAGTTTATCGGCGACTATAACTAACCTGTTAATAAAATTAAGTGAACCTTCTTTGCATCAATGATCGGATGAATGGACTGTGTCTGCGTAGTTGTATCTTTGACTAGAATTTATTTATCATTTATTTAATTACTATTTACAATTGTATTAATTAATTATTTATTTTTGGTTAAATTATTTAATTATTTTTAGGTAAATTGTTTAATTATTTTTAGTTTATTTCTGATAAAAATCCCCCGTGTCCCGAACTTGAAAGGAATCAAATTTTTCCCAGTCCCTGTGGATTCGACCCTACTCACTACTATACACAGAAAATTTATTTTTCTCGAGTAGGTATTTATTATTGCACAGGCTCGACACCTGTCAAGATTCGAACTACAGAGATTCCTGTAGATATGTTGACCAAGATAGTTACAAGATCCAAGTTTGAATATTGTTTAGACTTGGTCAACATTCTGGATATTTGAGTTGGCGTCTAAGGACGCAAATTTGAAAGTACCGCAATGACCGTTTATTATTTTGTTTGAGTGAGAATATTTGTGTTTGTGGTGGGATTAGAAATTATGCCAAGATGGAGATTTGTTGACTTTTTTGGTATAAGTTTCTGTCCCACATCGATGGGATAGGTCTTAGGAGAAGTGTCTGAGAGTTATAAATTAATACTCTCCCCTCTCAATTGAAACACACCAAAATTTTATATTCTTTCTTCTCCCAAATTAATAAAAGTAGGTTGTTTAGGCGGTGCTCGGAGATTAGGCATATTTGGCCGAACTCCGTTATCAATTTCGAGTGTATTTTTTTTTTCCTTATCTCTTTTATTACCCATCTAGTAATTGCAATTTTGAGTGGGAAATTATCCAATTTCCCCGACAGCTACAACATCTCCAATTCCTGAAAGATAACTGTTAGCAAGAGTGGAAGTTACCCAAGAGTCCAGTGTAATAGGAAAGGGGTACTTCTGTGTGCTCAATCTTGATAAGAGAATCAGATTCTGCTATTAGACTATACTCCTCCCATTTAGTTTGACCCCATGCCGAGTCACCCTTCTCGAACTTTGGGTGCCTTGAATCCACCACCTTAGCAACCCCAAACCCACCTATTGTCTGCAAGTTATCACCATTTAAGTTAAATGATGCAAACATAAGTTGTCAGTTACATCACTTATCATAAGCATACAGCAAAAACACATTCATATTCATTCTTTTAAAATGATTTGCAACAAATATCATTTGACAGATCTGATCTTAAAGTGGCATGGAATAAGAAATCATTAAATTCCTCCAACCATGAAAAGTTTCCAAGTGTTGGGAGTACAAATTGAAATTTTCAAAAAGAACCAAACAAAATTACTGTTTTAGCTTATTTGCAATTTTTCTATTATCTTGATTTCATTAGATTTTGGTTTTCCAAGACAAGGAATCTTGCTTCATAATTCACATGAAAACCGTCATCAAGCTCAGAAACTTGAACCAATTGTATAGATCATCCTCAACCACCAAAGACAAGATATTAGAAGGTCAATTTGGCCAAATAATATATACATGTATTGCAGTTGATTAGTAACAAATTCAAGAGAAGTATTAGCGTCTATTCAAAGGTTCCCCTTTTTCCGATTTCAGTTCCATTTCAGCTCACAAAAATTAACCATTTCTGCTTTCTGAAGAAGCCCTTTTAACACTTCACTATTTCCCTCTAAGAGAATAAAGTAAACAATGCATTCTCTTCCTAATGTACAAACCCCATACAAATCATTCCCAGCATAACACAACAGCAAAACAGAACTACACATTTCAATGACCAATAGCAGGAAGCAAGATATACTATACTTACAGAGCCAGGGGAGTAACCAGAGATTACATCCTGAAGAGAAGATTCTGGTTTTTGCATGAGAAGGCGCATAAAAGGATCACATGACAGGTATAGATTCTTAACCAACACCCCATTATTTGAGCTTTCTGGGACTTTCAAGCTTATGGTGGTGTGCGTCCTGATGTTGAAATCAGACTCCCCTGGGAGTCCAGTTACATAGACTTTCAACATCACCTGCTTGTTCTTCACCACCTCTGCTTCTTGTGCCATTGCAGCACTATCAATCGCTATGGTTGAGAGCAGAAAATTTTACAATCTTTTTCTGTGAATGCCTGTTAGATGCAGTGAGGGAACTTTTGAAACATATATTTGCTGGCTTTTGCAGGAGAGGATAAATTAAGCTATAGATGTAAGATATGACGTCTGTCCAACAAACAAACAAATGTGAAACAAAGCTGAACAAATGGCTGCATATCTCACTTATACAAGAAATTGTTCAATTGAATGATTACATAAACTGCTATAGTATTCCTTTACCAGATGAGATACTAAGACAAAATAAAAAGGGATCCCTGGTTTGAGAATTTGGTTTTTATGGTGCTAAAAGCCAACGAAATTTGAGAAACGAATGTATGTTTATTATTTTCAACTAGATGAATATATGTTTATTATTTTCCATTACTTTTAGAGACTATAGGTTTCCGTTAATCCTTATCTTCCAGACAAAAGGAGTTTGGCATGGCAAATAGAAAACCTACCAATAAGTGGAATAGCAGCCAACAAAAGAAAAGCCAAAAAAGATTTCCCATGATGATCAAGATACGAGCTCTAGCATTTCAATTTAAAAACATTTTTTCCCACTGCTAGAAACTTAATTTATAATCTAGGAAACTAAAAAATCAATCTTGAAAGCACAATTCAAAGATGCACTAGTGTTCTGATAGGTAAGCTTATTTATTCATCTGAAACAAGAAACAGAAAATATCTGCGTAGATTCTGATGGCAACAAAACGAAATCAGGATTTACTCATCTTTGACTTCAACTTGGCACTGTATTATCTGGCCTGATAAAGTTCACAAAGAACTCCAGGTGCACAAACGCATGAGAGCTCAAACTAGTGGAATTAAAATGCTAATAGCCTGTAGACTGAGGTATATACTCTATGTACAAAGGGATGGTCAAAGGAACCTGAGATCATTCACGAGCAACCAAAACAACCTGTTTCCCGACATTGCGACCACTAAACAGACCAACAAGGGCAGCAGGACCATTTTCAAGGCCTTCTGCAATGTCTTCTACGTAGGTGATCTTTTTTTCTCGGATTTGAGGTAGTACAAGGTCCAGAAACTTCGGATAGAGGTGAAGGTAATCAAACACAGCAAATCCCTCCACTCTAAGACGCTTGAAAAGAATAGAAGCCACGTTATATAGTCCTTCAGGTTTCTCTAGGTTGTATTGTGAGATCAGTCCACACACAGCAATTCGTCCATGCATTCTCATGTTGAGAAGCACAGCATCCAACATCTTTCCCCCAACATTTTCAAAGTAAATATCAATTCCTTCAGGGAAGTACCTGCAAAAGAAATTCAATCAATTAAGTTATATCCACGCTTACTGCACTCTAACTAGGCCATTGCGACCTTGAGGGAAATCCATGTTTCTATGCATAACAATTAAAAAGTTAAGGCAATCATGACAGTCACTAGACACAATGGAAGAAAGAGGAACAAGTACTGCTTTTGTATACAAGTAATGTCAATCAAATCTAAAAGTTTTCATTATATAGGTATTTCGGTTTCTATTGTATTACTGTCCATGGATAGAAAATTGAAGGGCAACATTCAAAGTCATTCCACAAAGGGACACCGGAAAAATAAAATGCGATTCTGACAGCTACTTGTTATAAACTTGGACAAGACTGGAGAGCAGCCTTCATAGTTATCCTGTCTTTATTTCTGGCTCTTGTTAATTTTAATCTTTTGTTTTCATTTGGGGTGTTCCTCTGCTCCTCATTCCAAATGAATCATAGGCCTCTTGTATATGCAGTAGAAAAAGTTTGGTTAAGCATATTGTTAACACTGCTTAGCGAACAGAAAACAGGTATTGTAGGTGGCATTCCTGCAGCTGTTGCTTTAAGTTCTCCCAAATCAGTATGATCTGTAGTCAGACTCTTACGAGTAAGCTCGGTAATTTGACAGCACAAGCTGGTTTGGCCTGCTCTAGATAACCACTAAGAGTACAGTTAGGACAGCAGCAGTTGATGAACGCTACGTGTGTTGATCTGCAACCTGATCTAGTCAGAAACCTGATCAGGCTAATAATTCCATCTTGCTTCATTTCAGACAAGAGTGCCTGACTGATCTGGTTCTTTTGCTTGCTTCTAAATTCTGAGGACACCATGACAATCTAAGTTCTTTGCCATCTATATTACATCCAATTTTCACTGTCATAGCTCACAAAATCCTGGAAACTTTAAATGTTCTTTGAGATTTCCCTACTAAAAATTTGGTCAGATACCTCAGAGATGTCGAACATATATGGCACATCTTATAGTTGGAATGTAAGATGTCATTACAGAGCAACTGAGGAGAACAAGTTTGAGAGATAGGCTACACAAGATTTTGGCAATTATTGCCTCTAGCTATGGCAAGATAGAAATAATAGATTTTTTAATACTAAAAAGAAATCACCCAATTAGGTACTTGAAAAGATTTCTAGTTTAAAGGCAAACAAGTTACATGAGATGGATACCAGAATACTGGATGCTTGTGGAAAGGGGAATCTCTCACCAAATTGGGGCTTTTTACGAGAAACTTTGGTTGCTTGGATTCTGGAATTTAAGCAAGAAGCTACAGTGTCTTTTTGAATAGCGGGACTCCACTTACCCCATAGATGACTCCAATTACAGAGTCTTTAACCATGCACTTAGAACCATGTACTTTATTTGCTTTATCCCTTAACAGAACACAAGATTTTACAAGAGAAAGACAGGAGAAAACCTTCATGAAAGTCTAATATTAGATTTGCTATGATTTTAGTCACAATCTTTCTCAAGCAGAAGAAGTTGCGAGGCTAAATGATCTCAAACTATGGTGAAAAAGTGGGTGCATTGAAGATAATTATTGCACACGAATTTCCTAGAGTGCTCTTAAGGTAAAGCATTATAAAAAGCTACCACTGGTATAAAAAGTATGTAATTAACAATTCATTCTCAGAAGCTTTAAACACATAATTAGAATATGTTAATGTTAGGCAATGATGATTAGAATGTTGCATACCTTTTCAAAGCTGCATCCAAGTCCTGCTCCTCTTTATAATTGAAAGCATCATCAAATCCAAACTTATTCTTCAGAAGATCAACCTTGTCAACATAAATTTAAAGCGGAAGTTAGAACACATATATGAATCAAAAATATTATTAGCTGGACGAAGACAAATACAAGGTCGAACTGTAGAGTGTGGAATAAGACCAATATCAGGATGAAAAGTTACTCAAAATCAACAACCAGGTATTGAGTAATGCATGAGATGCTAAATGGGATTTCGACCCAGAATGAAGCCAGTGGCCAAACATGAAAACTCAGAAGCACATGACCATCTGCCCTGACATGGATGACAAGAAATTCTGGAATTTGCAATCAAAATTCAAAGGCTGCTTTTAATTACATGAAATTCCAATTATATGAAAGACTATGTAGCAGGTTGCAGAGCCAGACACAACATCAGGCCAAAAAGGTAAAAAATGCACGAAATATTGAACTTACTCTGCAGTAGAGAACCATGTGTACACTTGGGTTCTCAAAGGAAACAACTGTCAGAAATGGTCCTAAGGTAGAGGTGGTCTAATATACCTTGTGGTCTGTACAATAAACAAAAAAGCAACATTCAACTTGGAAGAAATAAGAAGTAATTAACTTGATATACCTTTTCTCTACTTCCAGCACTTCCTACTACATGGCACCCTGTCAATTTTGCAAATTGTCCAACAAGCTGGCCAACAGAACCAGATGCTGCAGATACAAATACTTTTTCTCCCTTCTTTGGATTGCAAACCTCAAAGAGTCCACCATAAGCAGTCAAACCAGACATACCTTCAAAACACATAGTGTTAATATCAATTGAAAAAATGCTAAAGGATTATGTGATGCTATTTGTTTAGGGTTCCTTTACTGCTACAGATGAATAGCTGTCTTTTAAGAAAAACACTAGTTCTTGTAATAATGAAAGTCTTTTATGAAGAACTAAAGACCCTGGAAAGTTAACATCCTATCATTTGCCTGTTATTGTTGATTGAACCGTATCAAAGCTGGTTTGTCATGCACTAATGCAGTCCTAAGATGAGGTTTAAAATAACCAAGGGATGCATATATCCTTCCTTTGAAAAGGAAAAATAATAGCCATCCCAATTATGGGATGAAACTAAAGGAGCCGCGGGCTAGAGGGTGGTTTCAGGACATGGGAGGGGAAAGATTTTAGAGTTATTTAGGTACTGCTTTTCGTGGAGATATATCTTTAAATTCCTCATGGGATTCCTGAAAAGCAAAATTTCAATTAACATGTCTTCATATCTCATGTCCTATCTTTTGGTCGAGAAAACTTTATTTGTCTTTCAAATTTAGATTGATACTTGTACAACTAGTAGTTGCACGTCTTCATTGTCTTAGCAAACTCAAAAAAGTGTGAGCTGAACCACAAATGTTGAGTAGAGAAGGTTCAGTACCCGCTTTCACTTTTCCTAGGGTAAACATTATCAGGGTATCACTGAAATTTGAAGTCCAGAGAACTTGGTGAGCAGAAAATTCAGTGGCTGACCATGAAAGACGATGAAATGCTACCACTAGTGCAAAAACACACCCAAAAGAAGAACATCATGGGAAAACGCACAACCACATAATATGCATGAAACACAATAGCACCAGATGACCACACACTGGAAAATGAAATTTCATGAAACTGAAAAAGAAATGCAAAAGTTCACAAGCATCGATTTTGCATGCACAGAAAAAGTCACCTGAAAACATAGTTACCGAGTTTTAGTTCTCAAGGTTATGCAAATCAAATTTGGATTATTATACAATTTTCAGCTACATCTCCAATTGCAAAATGACATCACTCAGCAAGTGTGGAGCTCACCTAGAAGTCCAGTGTAATGGGAAAGGGGTACATCTGTATGCTCAATCTTGAAAAGAGAATCAGGTTCTGTTATTAGACTATATTCCTCCCATCCAGTTATACCCCACACCAAGTCACCCTTCTCGAACTTTGGATGCCTTGAATCCACTACTTTAGCTACCCCAAATCCATTTATTGTCTGCAAATTATCACCATTTCAGTAAAACAGATACAAACATAAAATTTCAGATACATCAGTTGTCAAAAATGCAACAAAAAATCATTCTATTCAATGCTCTACGATAAATATCAGCCGACAGATCTGATGGTGAGGAATAACAAATTCTGTTCAAATGAGAAGTTTCCAAAGAGGTTTACAAAAGAAAAAGAAGTTTTATTACCTTAATTTTCATTTATTCTAACATCTTGAACTTCATTTTTTTTTTTTTGGCAAGATAAGTTTGAGCATATTCCTAGGAGTTTAGATTCTCAATTGACATGTAAATTGTCATCAAACTTAGAAAATTGAATAATGTTCCTCAATGACGAAAGATAAACAAAATCATAATTTATTGGAAGGTCGATTTGGCCAAGAAAAATGCATGTACTGCAGTTAGTTACTAACAAATTCAGGAAAAGTGCTAGACCCTATTGAAAGGTTTCCCTCCATCAGAAACTTTTTAACCTTACCCTGATTTCTGAAGAAGCCCTTTTAGCTATTAACCAATTACCTCTAACAGAAGACAATAAACACAATAAACGATGCATTCAACTTCCACGCCACAATTATTGTCTATATCGAGAGATTATGATAGGATAACAATAACATAGTATTACAAACTTCAAACACTGACAGCAGGAAGGAAAACTATACTTACAGAGCCAAGGGAGAAACGAGAGAATTCCGCCTCAAGAGAAGAATCTGATTTTTGCATGAGCAAGCTCAGGTAAGGATCACAAGACAAGTAGAAATTCTTAACCAATACCCCCTTACTGGAGCTTTCTGGGACTTTCAAGCTCATGGTGCTGTCTGTTTTGATGATGAAATCAGAGTCTTTTAGGAATCCAGTTGCATAGTTTTTCAACAACACCTGCTTGTTCTTCACCACCTCTGCTTCTTCTGCCATTGCAGCACTTTAGTTCAGTATGGACCTGGCACTTTGGAGCAGCAAAGTCTATCCAGCTGATACACTTGGGACTGTTTGAAGAAGGCTTTTTCTGGCTTTTATAGGAGAACATAGAACAAAAGTCTTGATGTAAGATATGACGTCTTTAATACTGTCAAGAACAGGTAGATAAGAAAGCAGGATGACAAATGATTGCGAGTCTCAATTTACCTGCAATTGCTTTAATTCCACGACAACCAATTGTCAATTAATAAAACTTAGGGCAAATTACATTTTACCCCCTGTAATTTAATATTTTTTACATAACCCCCTAATAGTTTTAAAAACTATACATAATCCCCTCATAATTTAGATTAAAGTGTCAAAGTGACGAAAATAGTCATTCGTAACTGAATTTCTAAAAATGTCGAAATTACCCTTATAAATACATGACATATTAACCTCGTATGATTCTATATTTTACTATATAACCCCCTTATAGTTTAATATTTTACCATATAACCCCCTTATGGTTTTTAAAATATACACATAACCCCTCTTGGTTAATAAATAATTTTAAACTTTACATAAGGGTATTTTTTGACATTTTAGGTGACTCCGTTAAGAATGATCATTCCCGTCACTTTAACACTTTAATCCAAACCATGAGGGGATTATGTATAGCTTTTGAAACCATATGGGGGTTATGTAAAAAACGCTAAATCACAGGGGGTAAAGTGAAATTTGCCCTAAAACTTATATTCTTATTTGTACATTTTCTGAAAAGATATTTGTTTTGGATAGATGGGGTCGAATAGGCAAGGTTGAACTCGATTAGACTTGATTAGACATGACCACAAGATATTTGTTTTGGGTATGTGAGCTCAATCAGGCTTTGTTGAACTCAATTAAATTTGATTAGACATGAGTCCAAGTACAAGTTCGAATTTAAATTTAATTAAAAATTCAACGAGCTTGAACTCAATTATTTTAATTTGAGTTGAACTCAAATTTTGACTCGACTCGAGTGCATTTCTATTTTTGGACTTTAATCATATGTTATTACCTTTTTTCCTTTATTTTTTTTGTTGAGAAAATATATCACTATTACCTATTTCAAATTATAGTTACGTTTGTGATACCGTATATTTCCAGAAATATTTTTGTACATAGTCTTTGACACCTATGAACTAATCATGAAGAAGATAGCATTATAAATTTATAAATCAATCCATAAGCCTTAATAGTTGGAAGCATCGTCAAAAATCAGGAACTAAATACTCAATGTCTTTAAAGATTGATATTGTTCATTCTCCTATTCAATGATTGATTGAGCTGTCACCCTTGAACCCCTTAGAAGGATGTTTAGATCATGCAAAATTGACAGAAATGATAGGGGTGGAATTAGAAGCAACAAAGTGTCATAGTTATCGACTTGGGGGTAGCTTTTGCTCGGATCCATTGGATCTGGAAGCCTCCTGGATCAAGATGTTTGGCTACCATTGAAAATTGTGGGCCATTAACAAGGCGTTGTGGTAACTTTACCAATCCTCATTTGTGACATTATCAATTCATTTCAAAATATATTATTAAAAAAACTCATTAGTGGATAGATAATATATTTTAATTCCAATATTACCCATTTCTTGTAAATCATTTTCGTTCCATAACAAATCTAATTAAAAACTCGATCGATATAAGTTTTTGATTAGGAATTACAAGGCGTTAACAAGGTTGAAAATCCTATTAATAATTTTCGTGTTATTAGTCTACACGAGAAATATAATAAAATATTAAGATTCTAAATAATTTGGAAAATCCAAAAAGTTATCTAAGAATTTTACAATGACGAACATAACATTTTGCACTTTAAAAGCACCTCAAATAAGTTTCTAAATATATAGTTAAGAATTTAAATTTTCCAAGCCACTGATATAGACAAAAAAAATAGAAAATTCAAAAAACTTGCACATAATTCATAAATCTTTAAATTCATCCACAAGCACCTTTTGAATAAAAAAAATAATTTTTCTCATTGACAAAAGTCTCAAATGAGTTCGTAAACATGAACATTTTTATCTTTTTTTTTTCCTAGTTTTGAAGCCATCAATCCAAACAAGAAATTTAAAAAACTTTAAAAGCTATCTGAATTTGAAAAACTCCTCAAATTGATCGAAAACACTTCACAATAAAGGAATAATCTTTTTTTTTTGTCTTGAAAACACTTTGAATATATTCTTAAAATCAAAATTTTTTATGTCAAAATACCTACTGTTATATTGTGTTTATCAAAATTACACCTTTATACAATTTGTCTTCATTTTCAACTTTTATTACATACTTCTAGTTTTGAAAAAAAAAAAAGGACAATGAAGGGCATTTTTGGAATGAAAACATCTTCTCTATCCAAAAATGAGTTTTTAAAATAATACATCTTGAAATGGGTTGACAGCGGTACATTAAACGTAAGGGATGCAAGTGATATTCTTCAAAATTAAGAGGGTGCTAAGTGAAATTGATAAAAAAACTCAAGGGATGTTTCTGAAATTATCCCATTCTTAAAACTTATATGTTGTACGTACATGTACAGGTTTATTATTTGTTGTTGTACTTTAAACTTTAGATCGAAATAATTGTTGATTTTTATAATTAAAGCTATAGTTGAATATTTGCCAAAGTTTGTCCTTCTATCCCAATTTGTTGTAAAATTATTGTTTTTGTAAAAGAAAAATGTGAATAAACAAATGGGCACTCGACGGTCCCCACTGGGGTTTAGCGTAAGATAAGATCATGAATTTAGCCTCGAAATTGGGCTCAATTCATGGCTAAGAGTACCACGGCAGACAGATATATAGGGACTAATAACACTTTGCCCCCTAAATTTTAGAAATAATCACATTTTATTATCCTCAACTTTAAAAATATATGTTTTACCCTCGATAAAGACTAGTCAAAAAATAAAAATACCAAAAAAAAAGTGATTGTAATGATATTATCTATAATTAACTGTGATTTTCCTTTCATTGTTAAAGGATATACATCCCCTTTATATTATCTACTATGCAAAAATATCAAACTAATAACTTTTTTTAAAAAAAATTTTGGATTAATTTCACTTTGTCCCCCCAAACTTTGGACAATTACCTACTTCAGTTCCTAAACTTCAAAATGGGATACTTAAGTCCCTAAACTTATAAATACCTCCCACTTAAGGAAAATTGTTAACAAATTGATAGGGTGTTAATTGTTAGTAATTATGTTGTTAATTTCCCTTTTATTCTTGCCAAATATTGTTTTAATTATTAATATTTACTTATATTTGGTATTGGGACTTAATTTCAGGAACAAAGCAGAAAATTACCAAAAAGGAGGGACTTTTATGGGAAATGGAGACTTCTAAGGACCTTGGACTCTTGAATTGGTGGGGACCACAAGCTAGTGAAAGGCATTTAGTCATTTTGGCCTTTCAAAGAAAGCAACGTAGAGAGACTTGGACCAAGAAGTAATTTGGAGGCTTTGTCCACATGTGTGGGGACCACAGGAAATAGCTTTTAGGCTTCTTTCTTTTGGCTTTTTAAGGGAAGACGTACAGAAGCAAAAGGAGATCTTTTTTTTTTAGACGGCTCTAGTTTAGCTTTCAGGATAGCTTTAGTTTTTCTTTCTTCTCACTGGCCTCTGACACACGCCAGGTGTTTGACAATATTTCCCAACGGGAAAAACACCATTTATCCCTTGTTTTCTGGTAAAAAACCGCAATGCCTTTGCAATCCATTAATTCGTGTGGTGATTTAATTATGCGGCGTGGTTAAGCCTTCCTTCTAGCCGAGGGATCAACTGACGAATTGGTTCAACGTTTACTGTGAGATCTAAACCGTTTTTAATTATTTTCTTCATTTATTGGTATTTATATGTTCCCTGATTTTAATTGTTATAGCCTTATGTATGATTGATTAGTGCGCAATAATTGATTATTCACGTAGGCTATTTTGCTAAATAGAGGTAATTGAATCCGTAATTGTTCGTTATCTCTACCTTAGTAGCAACTGGCGTAATTGGGATTATGTCAGGGGAGCATACGATCTAGCTTAAACAAACCCTCGTAGCGTGTTTGTTAGTTAGGATTGGGCCTTTCTAATTATTAATGCAATCTAAAAATTAAATCCTACGGTCGTACCTATGATTTTTTTTGGGTTAGAGAAATAGCTAACGGTCGTACCTTAGCTATCGATAAATTAAGGAAGGGTTGGTTGTTTAGCGCGTGCGAGACAACTATAACCAATCTATTAATAAATGTTGGAATTATCTGTGATTCGATGATCAGTGCATGAACCATTTCTGAAGTGTACCCTTGGCTAGAGTTTCTCCAATTATTTCTTCAAATTAATTATTTTCTGCAGTTACTTTATTTTTAGCATTTAATCGTGAAAACCCCCATTTGTCTTGATTCGAAAAGGAATAAATTTCTCTCCAGTCCCTGAGGAGACGACCCTGCTTACCACTGTCTACTAGTTAGTGAATTCAGTTAAATAATTAATTCAAGTATATCGGATTAAGCAAACTCTTCGGGAAAGGTGAATCAAGTAACCCATTGCACACCTAGAGTCCCTGCTCCAGTACTAGAATTGATTATTGACTGCTTCAGGTGGTAGTTAGGTTTTATTTATTATTATTGCACAGGTTCGGCACCTGTCAATTTTTGGCGCCGTTGCCGGGGACTGGCGTCTGAATTATTTGTTTCTTTTTTAATTCAATTTTTTTATTTATTTTATTTTTTCTTGGTATTTTTTGCTAGTTTATGCCCCGTTCTTCTCGCACAGGTGAATTGATATACGATCCTGAGGTTGAGAAGGCAGCGCGTAGGCGAAGACAAGAACCCAAGAGACGAAAAGAAGGGCACTTATCTTGTGCAAACGAGTCAGTAGAAGACGAATTTAGCATGGCCAACACCCAGACATTAAGGGAGCTGGCTACCACAGACCTGACTCATCAGCCCTTGTGCATCACGTTCCCAACTCTGGCTGAAAATACTTCTTTCGAGCTGAAATTGGGGTTGATTCAGCTCCTGCCTTCGTTCCATGGTCTTTCTGGTGAAGAACCCCACAAACATGTCAAGGAATTCGAAGTAGTTTGCTCTAGCATGAAACCTCCTGGGGTCACTGAGGAGCAAATAAGACTGAGAGCCTTCCCCTTCTCTCTCAAGGATGCAGCGAAGGATTGGCTATACTACCTACCTGCAGGTAGTATCACCACGTGGGCACAATTGAAAAAGAAATTCCTCGAAAAATTTTTCCCTGGATCCCGGGTTGCGAGTTTGAGGAAGGAGATTTGCAGCATCAAGCAGTACTCCGGGGAGTCCTTGTACGACTATTGGGAAAGGTTCAACAAGTTGTGCACTAGATGTCCACAGCATCAAATTAGTGAACAATTGTTGATCCAGTATTTCTATGAAGGGCTCCAGTCAACTGACAGGAGTATTATTGACGCTGTGAGTGGAGGAGCCCTGGCAAATAAAACACCGAGAGAGGCATGGGAGCTCATTGAAGCCATGGCAGAGAACTCTCAGCAGTTTGGCTACCGTGAGAGTAACCCCCCTCGAAGGGTTAACGAGGTAGAGACGTCATCCATACAGCAGCAACTGTCAGAGTTGACGTCTGCTGTCAGGCAATTAGCCATGAGGGACACACCGCGAGCGAAGGTGTGTGGCATCTGCACTAGCATGGATCACTGCACGGACACGTGCCCCATTTTGCAAGAGGACGGTACGGAACATGTAAACATGGCCGGAGGCGTGCTCGCGCCCCGCAGACAGTATGACCCGTATTCCAACACATACAACCCCGGTTGAAGAGACCATCCCAATTTCAGTTATGGGAACCGACCGCAAAATTCACTCTCAAATCGCCCACCAGGGTTTCAGCAACCATGGCAGCAAAAGCCTCAACCTTCGTCCGCAAATTCAAGTAGCTCTCTGGAGGATATTGTCAAGAGTCTGGCTACGACTACCGCCCAGATCCAGCAAGAGACTAGACAGCTCCAGCAGGAGACTAGGTCATTGACCACGAATATGGCTCAACTCCAGCAAGAAACTAGAGCCTTAACCCTGAGCACCACGCAGTTCCAGCAGGACACCAGAGCAGGCATGAAGGATATAGATGCTCGAATAAGCCAATTGGCCACTGCGATAAATCGCCTGGAGTCCCACGCTCATGGAAAATTGCCATCTCAACCCGAGGTGAATCCTAGGAATGTAAGTGCTATGACACTGAGGAGTGGCAAGGAACTGGAAGAGCCTAAAGTGAAAAATTCAAAAAGCAAAAGTGAGGAGGAGATAGAAAAGGAAATTGAAGAGGAAGGATGTATCCGAGAAGATCCTAAGGTAACCTTCACTTCTCCACCCACTACTACATCTAACTTACCTCCTTTTCCTTCCAGGTTAGCGAAGACAAGGAAAGTAGAGAAGGAAAAAGAACTTTTGGATGTGTTCAGGAAAGTAGAGATTAACATCCCCTTACTGGATGCAATCAAGCAGATACCGAAATATGCCAAATTTTTGAAGGACTTGTGCACCCACAAGAGGAAGCTAAGGGGAGATGAACGAGTGGCGGTGGGAGAAAACGTGTCAGCCATGCTCCAAAGGAAACTCCCGCCAAAATGTGGAGACCCAGGTATGTTCACCATTCCCTGCAAGATAGGAGGTGCCTCGATTAGGAAGGCAATGTTGGATTTAGGGGCGTCAATCAATGTAATGCCTAAAACAATTTATACGTCCCTTAATCTTGGTCCATTAAAAGGCACAGGCATTATAATCCAACTTGCAGACCGTACCAATGCTTACCCAAAAGGGTTAGTTGAAGATGTTTTGGTGCAGGTCAATGAGTTAGTTTTTCCTGTAGATTTCTATGTCCTAGACATGGGGGATGAAAGGGCACTAAATCCGTCTCCTATTTTGTTAGGTAGGCCATTTTTAAGCACTGTTAGGACGAAAATAGATGTAAATGAGGGTACTTTGTCGATGGAGTTTGATGGAAAAATTGTAAATTTTAATATTTTTGATGCGATGAAGTACCCAGATGAGACTAACTCTGTTTATGCTTTAAGTGTTGTTGAGCCCCTTGTGCAGAAAATATTTGAATTGGATGGGGTTGATGCACTGGCAGTGGCATTAGCCAAACATCTTGAGTTGGGAGCAACTCCTGATGTAGAATTGAGTGATGAGTTATACCGGGCTGTTGGAGAACTGCATTCGCTCCCACCAATTTCTCCAAGGTATGAGCTTACTTCTGTCTTTGTACCAGAAACTCAGGCAAGGTTGTTGCCGTCTATTGTGCAGGCACCTGAATTGGAGCTCAAACCTCTCCCAAAGCATCTGAAGTATGCTTTTCTCGGGGACAAGGAGACACTGCCAGTCATCATATCTGCACATCTATCACCAAGGCAAGAAGACAACCTGATTCGTCTTCTTCGAGATCATAAGGAGGCGATTGGGTGGAGTGTAGCAGATATCAAAGGAATTAGCCCCTCCTTATGCATGCATCGGATCCGGCTCGAGGATGATGCAAAGCCAGTTAGACAAGCGCAACGGAGATTGAACCCACTAATGATGGAAGTGGTGAAGAAGGAGATACTTAAACTCGTAGAGGTGGGGATCATCTTCGCCATCTCAGATAGTCCTTGGGTGAGCCCCGTGCAAGTAGTCCCGAAAAAGGCGGGAGTAACTGTTGAGGAGAACCAAGAGGGTGAGATGGTCCCGGTGAGGAAACCCACAGGATGGCGCCAGTGCATTGATTACCGGCGTCTGAATGCTATGACAAAGAAGGACCACTTCTTTCTACCTTTTATTGATCAGATGATAGAAAGGTTAGCTGGTCGTGTCTATTATTGTTTTCTTGACGGTTTCTCTGGTTATTTCCAGATCGCAATAGCACCAGAGGATCAGGAGAAAACTACCTTCACCTACCCCTTTGGTACATTTTCCTACCGGAGGATGCCTTTCGGGCTCTGCAACGCCCCAGCAACTTTTCAGAGGTGTATGGTAAGTATATTCTCCGAGTATGTAGAAAAGATTATTGAGGTGTTTATGGATGATTTTAGTGTTTATGGAGATAGTTTTGATGAATGCCTGGATAATTTAGCTTTAATTTTGAAGAGGTGCATTGAGGCAAATTTAGTTTTAAATTGGAAAAGGTGTCATTTCATGGTGGATCATGGCATTGTTTTAGGGCATGTAGTGTCGGCCAGAGGTATAGAGGTAGACAAGGCAAAAGTCGATATTATTTCTGCTTTACCTTACCCCGCAAGTGTGCGGGAGGTGCGCTCATTTTTGGGTCATGCAGGGTTCTACAGGAGATTCGTCAAAGATTTCTCAAAAATTGGAGCGCCCCTGTTCAAATTGTTGCAGAAAGATGTAGCATATGACTTCACCGAGGAGTGCAAGGTGGCATTTGACAGATTGAGGGAGTCATTGACATCACCACCTGTTATCCAACCTCCAGACTGGAGCATCCCGTTTGAGATAATGTGTGACGCGAGTGACTATGCAGTGGGAGCGGTGCTGGGGCAACGGATTGGCAGGGCTGCACATGCAATCTACTATGCATCAAAAGCGTTGAATGGAGCTCAGCTCAACTACTCTACAACAGAGAAAGAATTACTTGCTGTGGTTTTTGCATTGGAAAAATTTAGACCTTATTTGTTAGGTGCAAAAGTAATCATTTTTTCTGACCATGCAGCCTTGAGATATTTGATGACGAAGAAAGATGCTAAACCAAGGCTTATCAGATGGATCCTGCTCCTTCAAGAGTTCAACTTGGAGATTAAGGATAAAAGTGGGGCAGAAAACTTAGTCGCTGATCACTTGAGCCGCTTGCTTGCTCATAAGGAGGAGCCACCATTGAGGGAGGCATTTCCAGAGGAGCAACTACTTGCCATTAACTCATCTGCACCCTGGTATGCTGATATAGTAAATTTCTTGGTGACTCATCAATTGCCTGCAGGGTGGCTAAAGGCGAAGAGAGACAAGTTGAAGAGTGATGCCAAATACTACATTTGGGACGACCCCTACCTTTGGAGACAATGTTCGGATCAAGTGCTAAGGAGATATGTAAGTGCAGGTGAATTTCACTCCATTTTAAATTTCTGTCATTCGTTTGCATGTGGGGGGCATTTTGGGCCCAAGCGAACAGCTCGCAAGGTGTTAGAGAGTGGCTTTTACTGGCCTACCCTTTTTAAAGATTCGTATTTATTTTGCAAATCCTGTGATAGGTGTCAAAGGGTGGGGAATATTTTTCGTAGGGACCAAATGCCTCAAACCCCCATGTTGTTTGTTGAAATTTTTGATGTTTGGGGGATAGATTTTATGGGTCCTTTTCCCTCATCTTTTGGGTTCCTATACATTCTACTTGCGGTTGATTATGTTTCTAAATGGGTGGAGGCCAAGGCCACTCGTACTAATGATTCTCGAGTGGTTGCAGAGTTCTTAAAATCTAATATCTTTGTCCGTTTTGGAATGCCAAGAGCTGTGGTAAGTGATAGGGGGACACATTTCTGCAACAAGACTATCACTGCCTTGTTTCGAAAATACGGTGTACTCCATAAGGTATCCACACCGTATCACCCGCAGGCAAACGGTCAAGTCGAAGTGTCAAACAGGGAAATCAAGTCGATCTTGGAGAAGATGGTGCGTCCGGATAGGAAGGATTGGAGTTTAAAGTTAGAAGATGCACTGTGGGCATACCGCACCGCGTATAAGACGCCGATTGGGATGTCTCCGTATAAACTTGTCTTCGGTAAGGCTTGCCATCTCCCCGTGGAGTTCGAACACAAGGCGTTTTGGGCAGTGAAGCAGTGTAACATGGGATTAGACGAAGCAGGGGTCCAAAGGAAATTGCAACTACAAGAGGTGGAGGAGATAAGAAATGAAGCGTATGAGAATGCCACGATCTATAAGGAAAAGAGTAAAATCTTTCATGATCAACAGGTTTCCAGAAAATCTTTTGTAGTGGGGCAAAAAGTCCTCCTGTATCACTCGAGGCTTAAACTTTTTCCTGGTAAGTTGCGTTCTCGTTGGATTGGTCCATTTGTCGTTTCTAATGTGTTTCATTATGGTGCAGTGGAGATCCAAAGTTTAAAAACGGAGAAAAAGTTCGTGGTGAATGGCCATCGTCTCAAGCCTTATTATGAGGGATTCGCTGTTGAAGAAGTAGAAGTTGTACACCTCCAAAATCCACTTTATCTTGCTTGAGGGTTTTGGCCATGTCTAGCCAAAGACATTAAAGAAAAGCGCTACTTGGGAGGCAACCCAAGACTATTTGTTTCAGTTTTCATGCATTTTTTAAGTTTTAGTTAAGTGTTAGTGTCAATTAATAGTTTGATGTTTGGTGACAGGGAATTGGCAGTTAGACGTGCCCACGCCAGGTGGTCACGCCTGAGGGAAGGAAATTTTCGTTCAGGTTCTGCGGACTCTATAGCAGTTGAGCGTGCCCACGCCTGAGACAGGGGTTGTTTGTTTTTTTTTAAAAAAACAAAAAAACAAAAACAAAAAAAAAAGTGGTGAAAAGATGAAATTGCCCTTACCAAATGTAAAAAAAAAGGGCTAAGCAATTTTTCAAAGGGCACGAAGCCCTACTCTCTTCTTCTTTTCTCTTTCTTCTTTTCTTTTCTTTCTTCTTCTTTCTTCTTCCTTTTCCTCCTTTTTCTTGTTGTCGGCCGCCGCACCTCGCCTCAGGTCCGTCGCCTCGCAGATTCGCAGCCTGCGCTCCACGCCACTTACCGAGCGAGCTCCGCCACCAGCTCTGGCGCATCTTCTCCCTCCTCTGCGTCCAAGCCCAGCTCCAGCTCTCAAGCAGCCCAGCTTGTTGAGCACAGCAGACAGCGCAGCGCAGCTCGCCCCCGTCGAGCGCGACTCAGCCCAGCAGTCCGCCGCCACGCCCAAGCCGGTGCACTCGCTGCGCGCCTGATCCTGCCTCGCGCGCCCATCGCGCTCGCCAGTAGTTCGACCAGCGCGCGGCGCTCCACCTGCACTCCCACTCTGCGCGCACGATCAGAGCAATTCGCACTAGCCGCACAGCAGCCCACCGCGCGCCAGCCCGCCCCCATCGCGTGCCACTCCGCCTGGCACTCCGCACGCCGCGCACCAGCGCGCGATGTCTCTCTCTCTGCGCAACTCCATCGTGCGCAGATCCAGCTCCGCAAGGGACCGCGCACGAGCTCCTCTGCTCCTCCTCAAGGGCTTCACCAGCCGCAGCCAGCAGCAACCGCCCCGCGCATCACCAGCGCCTGACCCAGCCCAGCTCGCAGCAGCTTCGCGCAGCCACCTCTTCGCGCATCACCCCCTACGCAACTTGCAGCTCGAGTGCTCCAGTCCACCAGCCGAGTCTCCTCGCACGGACCAGGCAGCGAGCAGCAACTGCAGCCATTAGCAGCCTTCAGCCCCTCGCCAGGCGCGACCCAACACACGAGCAGTAGCCACGCGCGTCTCTGTGCCAGAGGTTCCTCCGTGCCACCCCTGCGCTCCGCTTCACCCCTGCCCTCCGCTCCGGTGACTTCTTATTTAATTTTCTGTCACTAATTAGCTGAGGCCAGATTACTAGCTTTTACTAGCTGATGCCAGAATTTTACTTTCTTAGCTGAGGCCAGATTCTTCTTATTTGTTAGCTGACGACAGAAATTTTGTGCTTGTTTGGGTGTCGTGCCATATCTGTGGTTGATTGTTACTTATTAGGTATATTTTGTGTTCAACCAGGGTTATTAGGGGGAGGTTCTCACTTTGGTTGCCTGTTTAATCAGTTGTTGGGGGAATTTTGCTGTATTTGTCTAATTCACTGATATTTGGGTTAAATTGGTAGTATTTGGGGAGTATTTTTGCTGTTCACAGGATTAATTAGTTTTTGGGGAGAGTTTATCCTCCGTTTCTGCACTTGTTTGGGATTGGGAGCTGTGACTGGGGATCATTTGCTTTGATAGGCTATTTGTTGACCTCGTTGGATTACCATTCCCTTGCCTTCGCCCTGCCCTCTGCTCTCAAATGACCAAACCCAAAACTAAAGGCAAGAACAAGCCTTCCACTTCCTCCCCTCAGCCTATGGTCCCCTTAGGGGGACCTGCCCCATCGACTAGTCCGGGAGGACCCCGGACTCGCCTTGGGCGGAATAGGGAGGTTCATATCTCCTCTCCGGCCCATTTTGGCGGTCACTTGACCTTCACCCGGGCTGCCGACAAGGAGCGGTATGCCTCGGCTTGCACAAGGAAGATAATTCCTTGTAAATACATCCATGGCTCTACACTTGATATGTTGAACCTTAGGAATGAGGTCACACAGCACTTGACTGACATAGGTTGGACACGCTATGCTTCTATCATTCTCCCTGCTTTTACTGAACTAACGTGGGAATTCTATGCTACTTTTGAATTTAATATTCCTGATGAATTCTCCGTTACCACTCCTGGGGTAGTGAGGTTTCGATTAATGGGTAGAGAGTTCACCCAATCTATAACTGAGTTTAATTTGGCTCTTGGGTTTATTGATATTCCCTACTCCCAGAGTGAGGAGTATATGCACAGTGTGTGCGAGTACTCGGAGCCATTTTTCTCTCATTACATTGATTATTGGAGGGAGTTGTCGGTTGACCGACACTGCTATGACCCCAGTCAGTCTAAGGCTTCTTATCTTAAGAGCGCCGCCTACCGTTATTTACATAGATTCATGGCTTATAGTTTCTCAGGTAGGAAGGATAGCTCGGGTACTCTGACCAAACCCGAGTTCTTTTTTATTTGGTGCATGGTCACTCGGACTAGGGTCAATTTGGGTAGCTGGTTTGCCCTCCACCTCCGAACTGTGCTAAGTAAGAAAAATAAGCCATTAATCTTAGGCTCATTTATCACTCAGTTGGCTGTAAATCTTGGGGTTTTGGACTTAAATAATCATAACTTGCATCGTGCTTGTACTATGGAACCCCTCGATTTGGTTTGTTTGGAAAAAATGGGTCTTGTGAGACAGGTGGCGGGCGTTTTTCAATTTGCTCCCCCGGGGCCAATCTCCGTTCCTCCAAACCGCAGAGCTTCCAAAACCGCTGACCCGGAGGCTGGTGGTCCTTCTACGGCTGCCCCCGGACCATCCTCTTCGGCACCTCCACCATCTTTCTCCGTCGATAACCAGCTTGCAGCTCTTCGGTTCCAGATGCAGCACATGGACACTCGTATGGATCGAATGGAGGGCCAAATGGCCGGCATGGCCCAGAATTTAGCACAATACCTCCACCACGTGGGTTTCCGCCCACCGTGCTCTCCACAACCTTAGTTCACATCTGCCCTCCGCCGTACTAAGGGAAGTGTTGTTGCCTTTATCGCTTTATTTTCATCTTTATCCGCTTCCATTGAGGACAATGAAAGGTTTAGGTGTGGGGGAGGGTTAATTATGCATTAGTTGTGTTTTGAGCTATTTTATGTGCATTTTCCTTGCCTTAGTAGCTCTCTTCTTTAAACTGTGATGAATGCAATTGAGATGTGAGTATAAGCAGTCAGTTCATGCCATGGGGTGTTCTATTTTCCGTGATATTAAATTAATTGATGAATATGCTGAACTTGACATAAATTTGACCACTTGTGCGATTTTTGGGCCTAATTTTTCGTTTGTTGAGTGATTATTGCACATGGTTTGTCATTCTAGAACTTGCTCGGTTATGCATGTCAAGACCACATTTAAATGAGTTTAATGCATTGAAATGATAGGGCACCTAGGAATGAGCCATTTTTGGACTTTCTTAAAACCGACCCTTGGATTATTTACTACCATTAGGGAGCCAAGTTGAGCCTTAACCCTATTCTTTGCTTGAGACCCCCAGTTTTAGCCGTAAAACCTCTTTTTAGACTTTCTTTCTGAACCTCGTGTGAAGAAGTGCTTTGATTTCATTATACAGAATTTTGGAATAGTATCTGAGAGGCATTGCACGTGTCTATATATACATAAAAAAAAAAACCACAAAAAGAGAAAAAAAAAGAGGTGGAAAGAGGGCAAAATGCAAGAAAGCAACGAGTAGAGTTGATTCTTATGGTGCTGGGTGGGAGTTGCTGAAAAAAAAGAGAAAAAAAAAACAAAAAAGAAAAATATAGAAAAAAAGAGAGGAGAAAGGAAAAGTCGAAGGTCGTGGCAAGTGCCAACTTACTTCACTTATATGATGGTTGAGATGCCTTGAAGTTTCCAATGTGCAAGAATCTGTGTAGTGAATTTCTGAGCACTTTCTTTATATTTTTACACCCTTTTGACTCCTTTTTATCCTACCTTCTCACCCGAGCCCCATTACAACCTTGCAAAGTCCCTTGATTGCTGCATTTAAATTCATAAGTAAGTGGTGGAGATATGATATATGAGCAAGCTTATTGTAGTGTCATTCTATTGTGTTGATTAGAGGGGCTTCTTATATACATATCCTATACACTTTGGAGTGAATGAGTGCACTTTGAACTGTGAGCATTGTTGATTTGGTATATTCTGATTTCGATGAGGTTATTGGGGAATTTGGGATGCCGTTTTTGGTATGGACTGCTGTGGTTTGCTTAGTATCTTTATTGCATTTCTGAGTTACTTATGCTTGAGGGCAAGCATAGTTTAGGTGTGGGGGAATTGATAGGGTGTTAATTGTTAGTAATTATGTTGTTAATTTCCCTTTTATTCTTGCCAAATATTGTTTTAATTATTAATATTTACTTATATTTGTTATTGGGACTTAATTTCAGGAACAAAGCAGAAAATTACCAAAAAGGAGGGACTTTTATGGGAAATGGAGACTTCTAAGGACCTTGGACTCTTGAATTGGTGGGGACCACAAGCTAGTGAAAGGCATTTAGTCATTTTGGCCTTTCAAAGAAAGCAACGTAGAGAGACTTGGACCAAGAAGTAATTTGGAGGCTTTGTCCACATGTGTGGGGACCACAGGAAATAGCTTTTAGGCTTCTTTCTTTTGGCTTTTTAAGGGAAGACGTACAGAAGCAAAAGGAGATCTTTTTTTTTTAGACGGCTCTAGTTTAGCTTTCAGGATAGCTTTAGTTTTTCTTTCTTCTCACTGGCCTCTGACACACGCCAGGTGTTTGACAATATTTCCCAACGGGAAAAACACCATTTATCCCTTGTTTTCTGGTAAAAAACCGCAATGCCTTTGCAATCCATTAATTCGTGTGGTGATTTAATTATGCGGCGTGGTTAAGCCTTCCTTCTAGCCGAGGGATCAACTGACGAATTGGTTCAACGTTTACTGTGAGATCTAAACCGTTTTTAATTATTTTCTTCATTTATTGGTATTTATATGTTCCCTGATTTTAATTGTTATAGCCTTATGTATGATTGATTAGTGCGCAATAATTGATTATTCACGTAGGCTATTTTGCTAAATAGAGGTAATTGAATCCGTAATTGTTCGTTATCTCTACCTTAGTAGCAACTGGCGTAATTGGGATTATGTCAGGGGAGCATACGATCTAGCTTAAACAAACCCTCGTAGCGTGTTTGTTAGTTAGGATTGGGCCTTTCTAATTATTAATGCAATCTAGAAATTAAATCCTACGGTCGTACCTAGGATTGTTTTTGGGTTAGAGAAATAGCTAACGGTCGTACCTTAGCTATCGATAAATTAAGGAAGGGTTGGTTGTTTAGCGCGTGCGAGACAACTATAACCAATCTATTAATAAATGTTGGAATTATCTGTGATTCGATGATCAGTGCATGAACCATTTCTGAAGTGTACCCTTGGCTAGAGTTTCTCCAATTATTTCTTCAAATTAATTATTTTCTGCAGTTACTTTATTTTTAGCATTTAATCGTGAAAACCCCCATTTGTCTTGATTCGAAAAGGAATAAATTTCTCTCCAGTCCCTGAGGAGACGACCCTGCTTACCACTGTCTACTAGTTAGTGAATTCAGTTAAATAATTAATTCAAGTATATCGGATTAAGCAAACTCTTCGGGAATAGGTTGAATCAAGTAACCCATTGCACACCTAGAGTCCCTGCTCCAGTACTAGAATTGATTATTGACTGCTTCAGGTGGTAGTTAGGTTTTATTTATTATTATTGCACAGGTTCGGCACCTGTCACAAATCCTGAATGCCGTTGGTGGTCGAAATGTCCCATTTTATAAGGGTTTAGGGATTTAAGTGTCCCATTTTATAAGTTTAGGGACTTAAATGTCCCATTTTGAAGTTTAGGGACTGAAATGGGTAATTGTCCAAAGTTTGGGGGGACAAAGTGAAATTAATCCAAAAATTGTACATTTAGTTTGGGGTTAACAACGGTTTGCCCTTCTGAAAGTATAGAGTAGTCACAGTTTGCCACCCTAAGTTTTAAATATATACATTTTGCCCCCCTCACTTGTCAGGTTAGAGATAATGTAGTAAAAAATAATAATAATAAGACTTCTTTAAGCAATATATAATGAATTTTAAATTTATCCAAAATACAATTCAACTAGTTTGCAAAAACCAGCAAATGGAATTTCGCAAAGTTATCTTAGAAATAGTTTTGGTTTGGCTAAATATTTTTTTATCCCGGCTGTAATCAATTGCCCTTCAAATTTGTTTGTACCGTCCATCGTTGATCCACAACAACTATTAGTTGCATGTCTCTTACCATTATCAAGGAAATTTCTTTCTTGAATTGGTTAATCATTTTCGTATTTTTCTCAATCATTTTAAGAGTCCCAAAATTTAGATTTGATTTAGAATTTTTTTCATAACTTGTAAAATTAATTAATCGATTACCAAGCAGTAAAGAGGGCTTTTTTTTTTTTTACTATTTTTTCATTGGAAAATGCTAATGGTACTCTTTTGGTTGTTAATTGCAGTGATATTGACTTTTTATTTTTTTTAAAACTCACGTGAAACATAAAACTGTCCTTCCTCTTCACTTTAATTACAACTTCATAAAGTAAAGTTGGTTGTAAATTTAGTGAAGGGTTGGTGTTATTATGTCTAATCATACATGGTCAAAAGAGGGATTGTCATTAAAAACAAAATTAATCTACTATACACTGACACTGACAGTGTATATACTTTCATCATTAGATGCATAACATATAATTCGAATTTGAATTTGAAATCTAAATTTTGCATATGTGTTGTACATCCAACTGTGATAGTGAATACACTATCAGTGCGTATAAAATTTACTTTTAAAAATAACATTAAAGTTTCCCCCTTTTTTTTTTTTTTGCAAAATTTGTTTGTTTATCTTTCTTTATTTTTCCTTTTTTTTGGGAAGAATTGCAAAATTATTTTCTATGATCATACCACATAGGAGAAACCAACATAGGACAGACAATCCATTATGCACAAAACACAAAATCAGTCACAATTAGCCTAATGTTTGTCTAAATAAATTAACCTCTTATATTGTGTTTTCTAGTATCCAGGACCAAATAGCTGAATATCAAAACATTTAGATTAAGCTATAAAGGAAATGGTGGTTGCAGGATTTTTTACTTCAACAGTGGATTACTGCATTTCATCTGTTATTCTCTGGAAGAAACTTTACAAGAACCTCAAAAATCATGCGATTAAGTAAGCTGAAATCAGTGGAATATGAAAAGCCACTGAAGTTGGTGTGCTCTAGGCAGAAATGACCTTCTCTCTCTCTCAAAATGGAAGTTGAGATTATTCTCGAGCAACCACAAGCACCTGTTTCCCAACATTGCGACCGCTGAACAGACCAACAAGGGCAGCGGGGCCATTCTCGAGGCCTTCTGCAATGTCTTCCACATAGGTGATCTTGTTTTCCCATATATAAGGCAGTACAAGGTCAAGAAACTTTGGATATAGGTGATAGTATTCTTTAACTACAAATCCTTCCATTCTAATACGTTTGTAAAGAACAGATGCCAAATTATGTATTCCCTCGGGTTTATCAAGATTGTACTGCGAGATCATTCCACACACAGCAATTCGGCTATGCACTTTCATGTTCAGGAGCGTGGCGTCCAATGTCTTTCCTCCAACGTTTTCGAAGTAAATATCAATTCCTTCGGGGAAGTACCTGCAAGAAATCAATGTATTCTTGATTCAGTACTGCTAGAGGCGCAGCAGCTGCTGATTTTGCTGCATCTAATTATGTTCCACCCTGATCTCATGTGCTAACAGATTAGGCTAAGGATCACACCTTGATTGATTTGCAAGGGAAGTGCCGAAGTGTATAAATTCTTTGGCTTGCATGCTTTAGGGGATTGTTGAGTTAGGACTTAGGACAGAATGACAATCTCAGATTTATGTCTGCAACTTCATGTTTATAAAAACTTCAAAACTTCTGTTTGTCCGTTTGGAATTTCTTGATTGCAATATGGTAATTCATAGCCCTCAATGTTCAGCATTTATAAATGATCTTGTGGTAGCTTACGTATGAGGATATGCTATGGTTATGGAGTACTAAAGGAATAAGTATCAGAATTTGGGAAGGAGAAGCTGTGAGAGTGAAAAGGATATCATCAAATTAGGCACTGGCTGACATCTCTTTCCAGTTTATGGCCAAAGCGGATTCATGATAAAAACTCATGATAGTTTTGACAATTTGTGGCGGAAACAAAATCGGGGCACTTACACTGAACATGTTCATTGAATTCTCGAGCAAAGAATACCTACTTGGGAACCTAATCAGAATCTGGTCCAGCGATGGTAGTGACCACAAAAAAAGAAGCTTCTAATAAGGTAGAGGTTTGGATATGGTTACCATGGAAAAGAAAAAAGCTCAAGCATTGACCAGCCTAATCCTCAAAAAGATTCAATTACATTGTCAGATTCTGCTAATTTTGGAAAAATTTGTACCTACCTCTTCAGAGCAGCATCCAAGTCCTGTTCTTCTTTGTAATTGAAAGCATCATCGAACCCAAACTTGTTCTTCAGAAGATCAATCTAGTCGATGTTAAATGTAAGGTGGAAGTTAGTTCAAGAATGAAATATAAGAGGCCAAACAAAAGTTCACTGCTCAAATTCAAACGAACAAACAGGTAAAACTTAATGTACCTTTGCTTTACTTCCTGCACTTCCAACTACGTAGCAGCCTGCCAACTTTGGAAACTGTCCAACAAGCTGACCGACAGCACCAGCTGCAGCAGATATAAATACTTTTTCTCCCTTTTTAGGTTTGCAAACTTCATAGAATCCAACATAAGCAGTCATGCCAGGCATGCCTTTCAATATACAAAAGTATCAATATTAGAACAAGGAATGGTAGGGGAGCTGAGCTTGTGTTCCAGTTTTCTAAAGGTTTCATAGGTACTAAAGATCAATAGCAGCCTATTAAGAAGAACTAAAGATGCCCAGACTTTAAGGTCCAATCATCTTATAATGATGTCAATCAGGTTTCTCATGCACAAATGCAAACTGGGGGAGAAGAGAGGTGAAGAAATTGGGAAGGAAACATAAGCAGTCTAGGAAATGCAAATTGTGAAAGACTTATCTTCAAATTTATCAAGGAGCTCCTACTATTTCAGTTTAGAAGCCAAGTTTTCATGTCTTTTCTTTCCATTCGCATCTTTTGGCCCAACAAAACATTTTTATATAAAAAATGGTTTACATCACTGAATTTGTAATCCACCGTTTGTTGTCACAGATCCTCAATGTCTAAGTAAACTCGACGAAAACTACGAGCTGAACCACACTGGTGAAGTGCTTTTCTGACAAAAGTTTTTCTAAGGTTTCATTTCATTAATGAACAAAAGTTTGGTAAACTCTTTCTCCTTCCCTAAGTTAGCCACAGAATATGCTTGAAATGTCAGGTATCAGGATATTACATCCAAATGCCAAATGAATATCATGAAACAAATATATATTGTGAAACTTAAGCAAACTGCAACTTTGTCTGCACTCTGAAGCCTGCACAGGCATACTCCCCTGAGAAGTGAGAACACATAAATGCAGTTCCAGTTCTCACAGTTATAAAAGGGATCAAATTTGTTAGACAATTATCAGCTACAGCATCTCCATATAACAGGAAATAAGAGTGGAAATTACCTAGTAATCCAGTGTAATGGGAAAGAGGAATGTCTGTGTGCTCAACTTGGAAAGAGAATCAGGTACTGCTATGAGACTACTCCTCCCATCCTGTTATACCCCATACCAAGTCACCCTTCTTGAATTTTGGGTGCTTTGAATCCAGTACCTTAGATACCGCATGCCCATTTATTGGCTGCATGTTATCACGACTATGGTTAATAGATGCAAAATTTAACTTGTGATTTACATCACTTACCATAAGCATAGAACAAAAACACATTTGCATCACTTCTTTTAACATTACAGCAAGGCATTGCATTTGAATAGGATCTTGTTGTGATTATAACAAATTCCAGCAAGCATGAGAATGTTCCAAATTGTTTCTGTGCACAAACCGATACTCAAAAACATTCATGAACATGATTTGTCTTTGTTTTTCAGGTATTAGATACATGAATCCAGAAACGAAGAAATGCACCTCAATCACCAAAGAGAACAACACCAAGGTATCGGAAGGTGAACTTTTTCAAATTCATGAAAGATGTAAGTCATATTAGAGGCTTCCCTGTTCCTAATTAACTTGAGGGAGATCATCAGATGTCACTCTTTGGTTTGCTTTCTAAACAATCCCTTCTAACAAGTCAATTTTTCCCTTCATCAGAAACGACTATAACAAGTTTGACACGAAAACTAATCCGTTGAGGTTTTTCCTAATATCACTTGGCACCCCTAAGATTTTAAAATATTACTTACCTCCTTTAATAATTATAAAAAGACTATATTAACCCTCACTTGACACATAATTTACATATCAAATAAGCGGAGTTCAAATTTTTTTTTAAAAAAAAAAGAGAGAGAAGAAAGTCACTTTCTTTTCTTTCCTTTTTCTCCATCACTCTTTCTTACTCATTGGATGACAATGCAATATTTTATTTGTAAATTATAATAAATTAAATTTTGTTTATCTTTTACTTTATGTGATTGTGATAAAGTAAGGTATGATTTATTTGCTTATTTTTGGGCAAGGGTTGAGAAGATGTCGAAAAAAAAATATAAAGTTCATAAGAAATTGATTTTTAGCATATAGAGTTGAATTGGTGCAAGTGCATTTCTTTTCAAATATCTTTTTTATTTTTCAAATTTATATTTTATGGGGTATAGCATTATGATGTGGTAGTACTACAAGAGATTATTTTTTAGGTGATGGTTTTCTTGAAGTGAACAAATTAGTTTAGGAATATTTTTATATAGCAAGTAAAAGGGTAGTTTAGGATTTTTAAAAATTTTGTTACACAAATAACAAAATTAAGGGAGGTAAGTGATATTTTTAAAACTTTAGGAGTGCCAGATGATATTAAGAGAAATCTTGGAGAAGGTTTTTAATAATATCCCTAAAAAAATGATGTATTTGCCTTCTCATATTTTGTCTAATGATAGTTTTTTTGAAATAAAAAAGTATTATGTGCTTACTTTTTGGCGTTAAAGAATGGTATTGGGTGCTGGATCTCAACCTTAATATTGCTAAATAAGCTTCTTTAGTTTTACAAAACATATATGACTATAACTAAACCTTAGGCTTATTTTTTGTCGATGTAGGGGAAAAATTCAATGTCTTGGGAGTCTTATGGTTGGTGGAATTGCAAAATTGCAATTTTGTGAATTGTTTTAGGACTTTTGTGGAGTACATGAGGTCAGAGGACCAATCTGCTACCCCTGTAGATATATACTTTAAACATTGTGCTTGATAGCAAGAATTTCTAGAGTTACAATGGACCTCCAAATAGAAAGTTCAATTAATCGCATTGTTCATAAATTTGGGTTGCATTCTGCAGGCCTCATAGATATACACTTTAAGAATCTCAAGGATGTCAAGAATATATATATATATGCATGGTAGCTCTGAGGCCTGGTCCCAAGAAATTGACCAACGAGAACAATAGAGTTCTTGCCAATCCAATAAAGACAATAACAAAACAAATAAATTAAATAGAGAATTTCAAAATTTTCCGTGATTCGGTCAAATTGACCTACGTCCACGAGCGAAGGGGTAGCAGATTTATTATAACAGAAAGAGTACAAAACCTTAGGAAATAATTTCAAAATCCAAAAGACACCTAAAACTGAAAATACAAAAGAGACTAAATAGCACAAATTGCTTAACGACCCAAAGACCCAAAACTTGCTCTTTTGGTTTGATACCTAATCAAAAACTTTTTATTTGACTACACATTTCAATGACTAATGGCAGGAAGCAAGAAATACTATACTTACAGAGCCAGGGGAGTAACCAGAGAGTACATCCTAAGAGAAGATTCTGGTTTTTGCATGAGAAGGCGCATAAAAGGATCACATTACAGGTATAGATTCTTAACAAACACCCCATTATTTGAGCTTTCTGGGACTTTCAAGCTTACATAGACTTTCAACATCACCTGCTTGTTCTTCACCACCTCTGCTTCTTGTGCCATTGCAGCACTATCAATCACTATGGTTGAGAGCAGAAAATTTTGCAATCTTTTTCTGTGAATGCCTGTTAGATGGAGTGAGAGAACTTTTGAAACATATATTTGCTGGCTTTTGCAGGAGAGGATAAATTAAGCTATAGATGTAAGATATGACGCCTGTCCAACAAACAAACAAGCCTGAAAGAAAGCTGAACAAATGGCTGCATATCTCACTTATACAAGAAATTCTTCAATTGAATGATTACATAAACTGCTATAGTATTCCTTTATCAGATGAGATACTAAGACGAAATAAAAAGGGATCCCTGGGTTGAGAATTTGGTTTTTATAGTGCTAAAAGCCAACGAAATATGAGAAATGAATGTTCAAAATGGGCAAAATCGATACTCTTTCTAATGAATTGCTTAAGCTACGAAGATGTGATCTGTTATTTTTAGTTGACAATATAGGTAAAATGAAAGGAGTCCTCCCAAACCAACTCAGTTAGATGAATTTACGTTTAAGAAGAAGTTTGAACCTTCGGCCTAGTCTACATAACGAATTTTAAGAAGCCCTTCCTAACCAGCTCATCTAGTAACGAATTTTCATTACTTTTTAGAGACTATAGGTTTCCATTATTCCTTATCTTCCAGACAAAAGGAGTTTGGCATGGCAAATAGAAAACCTACCAATAAGTGCCATAGCAGCCAACAAAAGAAAAGCCAAAAGAGATTTCCCATGATGATCAAGATACGAGCTTTAGCCTTTCAATTAGAAAACAATTTTCCCCATTGCTAGAAACTTAATTTATAATCTAGGAAACTAAAAATTCAATCTTGAAAGCACAATTCAAAGATGCACAAGTGTTCTGATAGGTAAGCTTATTTATTCATCTGAAACAAGAAACAGAAAATATCTGCGTAGATTCTGATGGCAACAAATCGAAATCAGGATTTACTCATCCTTGACTTCAACTTGGCACTGTATTATCTGGCCTGATAAAGTTCACAAAGAACTCCAGGTGCACAAACGCATGAGAGCTCAAACTAGCGGAATTAAATTGCTAATAGCCAGTAGACTCAGGTACATACTCCATGTACAAAGGGATGGTCAAAGGAACCTGAGATCATTCACGAGCAACCAAAACAACCTGTTTCCCGACATTGCGACCACTAAACAGACCAACAAGGGCAGCAGGACCATTTTCAAGGCCTTCTGCAATGTCTTCTACATAGGTGATCTTTTTTTCTCGGATTTGTGGTAGTACAAGGTCCAAAAACTTCGGATAGAGGTGAAGGTAATCAAACACACCAAATCCCTCCATTCTAAGACGCTTGATAAGAATAGAAGCCACATTATATAGTCCTTCAGGTTTCTCTTGGTGGTATTGTGACATCAGTCCACACACAGCAATTCGTCCATGCATTCTCATGTTGAGAAGCACAGCATCCAACATCTTTCCCCCAACATTTTCGAAGTGAATATCAATTCCTTCAGGGAAGTACCTGCAAAAGAAATTCAATCAATTAAGTTATGTCAACGCTTACTGCACTCTAACTAGGCCATTGCGACCTTGAGGGAAATCCATATTTCCATGCATAACAATTAAAAAGTTAAGGCAATCATGACGGTCACTAGACACAATGGAAGAAAGAGGAACAAATATTGGTTTTGTATACAAGTAATGTCAATCAAATCTAAAAGTTTTCATTATATAGGTATTTCTGTTTCTATTGTTTTACTGTCCATCGATAGAAAACTGAAGGGCAACATTCAAAGTCATTCCACAAAGGGACACTGGAAAAATAAAATGTGCTTCTGACAGCTACTTGGTAGAAACTTGGACAAGACTGGAGAGCAGCCTTCATAGTTATCCTGTCTTTATTTCTGGCTCTTGTTAATTTTAATCTTTGTTTTCATTTGGGGTGTTCCTCTGCTCCTCATTCCAAATGAATCATGGGCCTCTTGTATATGCAGTAGAAAATGTTTGGTTAAGCATATTGTTAACACTGCTTAGCGAACAGAAAACAGGTATTGTAGGTGGCATTCCTGCAGCTGTTGCTTTAAGTTCTCCCAAATCAGTATGATCTGTAGTCAGACTCTTACGAGTAAGCTCGGTAATTTGACAGCACAAGCTGGTTTGGCCTGCTCTAGATAACCAACCACTAAGAGTACAGTTAGGACAGTAGCAGTTAATGAACGCTAGTCAGCAACCTGATCAGGCTAATAATTCCATCTTGCTTCATTTCAGACAAGAGTGCCTGACTGATCTGGTTCTTTTGCTTGCTTCTAAATTCTGAGGACACCATGACAATCTAGGTTCTTTGCCATCTCTATTACATCCAATTTTCACTGTCATAGCTCACAAAATCCTGGAAACTTTAAATGTTCTTTGTGATTTCCCTACTAAAAATTTGGTCAGATACCTCAGAGATGTCGAACATAAATGGCACATCTTATAGTTGGAATGTAAGATGTCATTACAGAGCAACTGAGGAGAACAAGTTTGAAAGATAGGCTACACAAGATTTTGGCAATTATTGCCTCTAGCTATGGCAAGATAGAAATAATAGATTTTTTAATACTAAAAAGAAATCACCCAATTAGGTGCTTGAAAAGATTTCTAGTTTAAAGGCAAACAAGTTACATGAGATGGATACCAGAATACTGGATGCTTGTGGAAAGGGGAATCTATCACCAAATTGGGGCTTTTTACAAGAAACTTTGGTTGCTTGGATTCTGGAATTTAAGCAAGAAGCTACAGGATATTTTTGAATAGCGGGACTCCACTTACCCCATAGATGACTCCAATTACAGAGTCTTTAACCATGCACTTAGAACCATGTACTTTATGAAAGACAGGAGAAAACCTTCATGAAAGTCTAATATTAGATTTGCTATGATTTTAGTCACAATCTTTCTCAAGCAGAAGAAGTTACAAGGCTAAATGATCTCAAACTATGGTGAAAAAGTGGGTGCATTGAAGATAATTATTGCACACGAATTTCCTAGAGTGCTCTTAAGGTAAAGCATTATAAAAAGCTACCACTGGTATAAAAAGTATTTAATTAACAATTCACTCTCAGAAGCTTTAAACACATAATTAGAATATGTTAATGTTAGGCAATGATGATTAGAATGTTGCATACCTTTTCAAAGCTGCATCCAAGTCCTGCTCCTCTTTATAATTGAAAGCATCATCAAATCCGAACTTATTCTTCAGAAGATCAACCTTGTCAACATAAATTTAAAGCGGAAGTTAGAACACATATATGAATCAAAAATATTATTAGCTGGACGAAGACAAATACAAGGTCAAACTGTAGAGTGTGGAATAAGACCAATATCAGGATGAAAATTTACTCAAAATCAACAACCAGGTCTTGAGTAATGCATGAGATGCTAAATGCAATTTCGACCCAAGATGAAGCCGTTGGCCAAACATGAAAACTCAGAAGCACATGACCATCTGCCCTGACATGGATGACAAGAAATTCTGGAATTTGCAATCAAAATTCAAAGGCTGCTTTTTAATTACATGAAATTCCAATTATATGAAAGTCTATGTAGCAGGTTGCAGAGCCAGACACAACATCAGGCCAAAAAGGTAAAAAATGCACGAAATATTGAACTTACTCTGCAGTAGAGAACCATGTGTACACTTGGGTTATCAAAAGAAACAACTGTCAGAAATGGTCCTAAGGTAGAGGTGGTCTAATATACCTTGTGGTCTGTACAACAAACAAAAAAGCAACATTCAACTTGGAAGAAATAAGAAGTAATAAACTTGATATACCTTTTCTCTACTTCCAGCACTTCCTATTACATGGCAGCCTGTCAATTTTGCAAATTGTCCAACAAGCAGGCCAACAGAACCAGATGCTGCAGATACAAATACTTTTTCTCCCTTCTTTGGATTGCAAACCTCAAAGAGTCCACCATAAGCAGTCAAACCAGACATACCTTCAAAACACATAGTGTTAATATCAATGAAAAAAATGCTAAAGGATTATGTGATGCTATTTGTTTAGGGTTCCTTTACTGCTACAGATGAATAGCTGTCTTTTAAGAAAAACGCTAGTTCTTGTAATAATGAAAGTCTTTTATGAAGAACTAAAGACCCTGGAAAGTTAACATCCTATCCTTTGCTTGTTATTGTTGATTGAACCGTATCAAAGCTGGTTTGTCATGCACAAATGCAGTCCTAATATGAGGTTTAAAATAACCAAGGGATGCATATATCCTTCCTTTGAAAAGGAAAAATAATAGCCATCCCAATTATGGGATGAAACTAAAGGAGCCGCGGGCTAGAGGGTGGTTTCAGGACATGGGAGGGGAAAGGTTTTAGAGTTATTTAGGTACTGCTTTTCGTGGAGATATATCTTTAAATTCCTCATGGGATTCCTGAAAACCAAAATTTCAATTAACATGTCTTCATATCTCATGTCCTATCTTTTGGTCGAGAAAACTTTATTTGTCTTTCAAATTTAGATTGATACTTGTACAACTAGTAGTCGCACGTCTGCATTATCTTAGCAAACTCAAAAAAGTGTGAGCTGAACCACAAATGTTGAGTAGAGAAGGTTCAGTACCCTCTTTCACTTTTCCTAGGGTAAACATTATCAGGGTATCACTGAAATTTGAAGTCCAGAGAACTTGGTGAGCAGAAAATTCAGTGGCTGACCATGAAAGACGATGACATGCTACCACTAGTGCAAAAACACATCCAAAAGAAGAACATCATGGGAAAACGCACAACCACATAATATGCATGAAACACAATAGCACCAGATGACCACACACTGGAAAATGAAATTTCATGAAACTGAAAAAGAAATGCACAAGTTCACAAGCATCGATTTTGCATGCACAGAAAAAGTCCCCTGAAAACATAGTTACCGAGTTTTAGTTCTCAAGGTTATGCAAATCAAATTTGGATTGTTATACAATTTTCAGCTACATCTCCAATTGCAAAATGACATCACTCAGCAAGTGTGGAGCTCACCTAGAAGTCCAGTGTAATGGGAAAGGGGTACATCTGTATGCTCAATCTTGAAAAGAGAATCAGGTTCTGCTATGAGACTGTACTCCTCCCATCCAGTTATACCCCACACCAAGTCACCCTTCTCGAACTTTGGATGCCTTGAATCCACTACTTTAGCTACCCCAAATCCATTTATTGTCTGCAAATTATCACCATTTCAGTAAAACAGATACAAACATAAAATTTCAGATACATCAGTTGTCAAAAATGCAACAAAAAATCATTCTATTCAATGCTGTACGATAAATATCAGCCAACAGATCTGATGGTGAGGAATAACAAATTCTGGTCAAATGAGAAGCTTCCACAGAGGTTTACAAAAGAAAAAGAAGTTTTATTACCTTAATTTTCATTTATTCTAACATCTTGAACTTCATTTTTTTTTTTTCGGCAAGATAAGTTTGAGCATATTCCTAGGAGTTTAGATTCTCAATTGACATGTAAATTGTCATCAAACTTAGAAAATTGAATAATGTTCCTCAATGACGAAAGATAAACAAAATCATAATATATTGGAAGGTCGATTTGGCCAAGAAAAATGCATGTACTGCGGTTAGTTACTAACAAATTCAGGAAAAATGCTAGACCCTATTGAAAGGTCTCCCTCCATCAGAAACTTTTTAACCTTACTCTGATTTCTGAAGAAGCCCTTTTAGCTATTAACCAATTACCTCTAACAGAAGACAATAAACACAATGAACGAAGCATTCAACTTCCACGCCACAATTATTGTCTATATCGAGAGATTATGATAGCATAACAATAAAATAGTATTACAAACTTCAAACACTGACAGCAGGAAGGAAAATTATACTTACAGAGCCAAGGGAGAAACGAGAGAATTGCGCTTCAAGAGAAGAATCTGATTTTTGCATGAGAAAGCTCAGGTAAGGATCACAAGACAAGTAGAAATTCTTAACCAATACCCCTTTACTGGAGCTTTCTGGGACTTTCAAGCTCATGGTGCTGTCTGTTTTGATGATGAAATCAGAGTCTTTTACGAATCCGGTTGCATAGTTTTTCAACACCACCTGCTTGTTCTTCACTACCTCTGCTTCTTCTGCCATTGCAGCACTTTGGTTCAGTATAGACCTGGCACTTTGGAGCAGCAAAGTCTGTCTAGCTTTTTCTGGCTCTTATAGGAGAACACAGAAGTACAGAACAAAAGTCTTGATGTAAGATATGACGTCTTTAAAAAGCCGTGTCAAGAACGGGTGCATGAGAAAGCAGGATGACAAATGGTTGCAGGTCTCAATTTACCTGCAATTACTTTAATTCCACGACAACTAATTGTCAATTAGTAAAACTCATCTTCTTATTCTGTACATTTTCTGAAAGGATATTTATTTTGGGTGGACGAGCTCGATTAGGCTAGATTGAACTCGATTAGGATTGATCAGACACAATCATAAGATATTTGTTTGAGCATGTGAGATCAATCAGACGTAGGAAAATATTTGTCCAAGAATTTTTTCTTCAGCTGATCCCACATGGTGATACTACCTGGTGGTAGGTAGTACAGCCAGTCTTTCACGGAGTCCTTCAAAGAGAAGGGGAAGACCTTCATTTTTATCTGCTCTTCTGTGATTTCCGTGGGGTTCATACTATTGCAAACGACATCAAGCTCTTACAAGTGCTTGTAGGGCTCCTTACCTGATAGACCATAGAAAGATGGCAAGAAGTGAATTAGACCAGATTTTAGTTCAAAGAAAGTGTTATCATTCAAACTTGGAAAAGTAATGCACAAAGGCTGTTGGGTCAAATCAGGGGTAGCCAACTCCCTCAATGTTCGTGCATTTGCCATGGTGACTTCCTCTTGATCCGAATCACTCGAGTGGTCACCCCGCAAATTTATCGACTTCACCTCTGGATCCACTCCTTGAGGTGCAATACTGGATTGCTCCTCTCTGAGCTGTCTAGTTTCTTTCTTAGTTCGGCGTGCAGTCTTCTCTACTTCAGGGTCGAAAATCAATTTGCATGTATGAGAAGAATGAGGCATAAACTAGAAAAAATACCAGAAAATTAAAACAAAAAATGAACTTAAAAAGAAATAAATAATTAACGCCAATCCCCTGCAACGGTGCCAAAAATTGACAGATGCCAAACCTGTGCAATAATAATAATAAAAATCTAACTACCACTAAAGCAGTCAACAATCAACTCTAGGTACTAGAGCAGGAACTCTAGATATGTAATAGGTTATTTGATTCACCCTGTTTCCGAAAAATTTGTTTAATTCGATATACCAGAATTAATTAGCTGACAACGATACTAACAAGTAGACAGTAGCAAGTAGGGTCGTCTCCTCAGGGATTGGGAATATTTGTCTATTTGAAGTTCCAATTGACGATTGGGGGTTTTATCGGAGTAAAGCTAAAAATAATTAAGCAATTACACTAAAAATGAATAATTAACTAGCATGAATGTAGACAGAAATTAATTCAGAATAGATAAATTCTAACCAAGGATACAACTACTCAGACACAGTCCATTCATCCGATCATTGATGCAAAGAAGATTCACTTAATTTTATTAACAGGTTAGTTATAGTTGCCGACACACTCTGACGACCAGCTTTTCCTTAATTTATTGATAATCAAGGTACGACCGTTGATCACCCCTAATTAGGAAACACTCCTAAGTACGACCGTAGGAATTAATTCCCTAATTGCATTAAAAACTAGAAAAGTCTAACTCTAATCAATAACATGCTACGAGGGTTATTTAAATCAGATTGCACATTTTCCTAGTTTATAAAAACGCTAGTTGCCACTAATATTGATCCATTTAAACAATTACAGATTTAATTGACTAATTTGGCAGGAGATTAATATATCATATTGAACATCGGGCCCTTAACATTCAATTAACTAAATAATCCCATAGAAATTAAACATATAACGTGCAAATATTAATAAATTAAGGAACGCATGATAATTAATTCGATCTCACAGGTATTCGGGACTGCGTCGTCGCGTTGATCCTTGACTAGACAAAAAGTTTAGCCACGCCGCATAAATAAATCTCCACGCAAAGTGATTGAATTCATGAACTTCAAACCGTCTTTAATTAATTAATCAAGCAAAAGATGATTCTCCTGTTGGGAAACTTTGTCGAACAGTAGGCGTGCGCATGACAAGGAAAAAGAAAGAAAAACTAAACTATTGCTAAAAAACAATTTCACAAGCCTCTGTACGTTTCTTCTAAACAAAGACTAATGCTTTTCTCCGTGGTCCCTTACGAATTGAGAGTCCAAGTCCCAAAAGTAAGCTCTGCCGAATTTTTCTCTACTTTTCGTTTCCTGTTGCCCATCAAAGACTTCAACTCCTAATCAGCAAAAAGGAAATGCCATCCGTCTGTTTTGTGAAGCTCTTTTGGAGTCTCCCACGTGTGGAGCAATTTTCTCCAACAGGTCCCCCTTTTCAACCCTTTTTAGTTCCATTTCCTACAGATAGGTCCAAATACCAAATATAAGTATATATTAACAATTTAAAACAATATTTGGTAAAAAAAAAAGGGGAAATTAATAATAAAATTACTGACAATTAACACCTTATCACTCTTATCTTAAGAAAACACGCTAAACAGTGTCCCATTTATAATCTTACAGATTTGTTGGAAAAAAATGACTTGCATACGAAATTATCAAATAAAATACAAATTCCTAAATCACACAACTACTAAAAATTTGACTCCAATAAAATTAATAAATAATAAAAAAGAAATTTCTAGACTTGGTTTATCTTGCCAACAACTTCTCTACAGTCTCATCAACTGATTTGATTGAGTATAAAAGTTACTTTAAGTTTTCAATTCCAAGAAATAAAAGATACTATACATATGGGTAGATCCGCTACCTCTTTCATTTATTTGTTTGTTTGTTTGTTTTTGAATGGTAAACGGGCTCCAAAATTAAGCCAAGAAAGTTAAATAGTGAAAATTTTGAAAAGAACCAAATAGAAAATGCTAAACACATCTCTAACGACTATTTGGAATTTTGTTTTTTGAAACTACCAAGCAGGCAAGCACTGAAAACATTGACAATTTCCCCATTGGACCGAAGAAGCATATTCAGTATTTTCTTTTTCTTTCTCTTTAAATTAATTTTGTTCATTTTTTTTCTCCATTCCAACGAAATCATCTCACTCCATTAAATTTGTAGAACACAATTTTATGATTCTAATAATATCAATGTGCAGTGTTATAGGATTGAAAGAGTAAAATAATCACTGAAAAAAAAATATATGTGTGGGAGAGAATAAACAAATCAACAACTCACACTAGTAATGACTAGGGGGTTTGCCTGCACATAGCACAGGTGTTTTTGACTTGTGGGTTGGTTTTTGTGTATTATCTTGTAGATGTTGATGGCTATAAGTGTAATTGTATCAGTTGAAGTGCATCACAAAGTATGATTGTGTGAAAGGAATTGTAGAAAATTATAATTTTTAGCCATGAAAGCAGAAGTATGATTGCAATGAGCTTATTACAATGAGAAAAATTGCAATAAGTGTAGTTGCAGCAAAAAAACCAGCAAATTTCCAAAACTCACAATAAGGACACCAGCAAATTTCTCCATCATGGGTTGAAATGGAGGTCCAACAATTTTCCGAACTACTTTACGTCTCTTATAATCTTGCAGTTATTTTTCACAAAATTCTTCTTTTTGCTTAATGAATAAAGAATCATATCTCTGCCTTGATCTTTCATTGCGAAGTTGTTTTTTAGCAATAAATTTATCATTACATCCAACCATCCTAAATATCAGTGCAAATAAGGTCAAATTTGCATCTGCTATCATAACTGTTAGGTTCATGAGTAAAAAGATTACATCCCGCATTCGTCCGAAAGATGGAAAAAGAGTGATTAATATGTAAGTAAGGGTCCAAGACCTAATGGCTTAAGCTTTTGGGTCATAATTGAGTTCCTGACCTACATATTGGACTCTTCGGTGGACTCTCATGAGGTATTTCTCCCTATCAAATTGGTATCAGAGCTTCACATTGCAAGACTGGGCTATTCATGGACAAGTGGATTCTTCTCGGAGTTGGACAGGTGAAAATTGTCTTATTGGTGGTGGACCGAAGTACGAAGAGTTTGGTTAGTGTTGGACCAAGTGAGCCATGGGTCTGGCAGGGAGTCTGGTTGGTGTGAGATGGAGCCAAGGGTTGGCAGAGGTCCAAAAATCCAGATTGTATGTTGAAGAAGAGTGGGTCCATATTTGGGAGAAAATGTGACTTTAGGTGATAAGGTGGGTTTGCATTGAATATTAAAGTGGGCTCGAAGAAGGACTTGCAAAATTGGGTTTAATGTGGGGATTACTCATGAAGGGGGAGATTTGTTAGATTCATGAGTAAAAAGATTACGTCTCATATTGGTTCGAAAGATGGAGAAAGAGTGGTTAATATGTAAGTAAGGGTCAAAACCTAATGGTTTAAGCTTTTGGGATCAGAATTGGATTACTAATTTATATATTGGATTTTTCGATGGACTCTCTTGAGGCATTTCTCCCTATCAATAAAGCAACATCTTTGCCAAGTAGGCTAAACAAAGCATTAAATTAATAAAGCACAATAAGCAAAGATATCTACACAAACAGTCACATCATTGGGCCAAAAATCCTATACATAGAGTTAACAATATACAATTGGCATGCGCCATTTGTGGAGTGAAGATTCAGAGCTTGCCTTCACCAAAATCCCTACATGCAGACCACTTTTCCTCACTGCTCAGCCAACTACAAAAGTAAAATTGACAATTCACAAATATAGTTAGCAATTATTAAAAAATTCTCCATGCATATTAACACGTATCTAATCTAGTTCCTACACATAAAAACGGTGAAATTGCAGCATGAAGTGACTATACCTTTCTAAACGAAAGAGGCAAACAGACCACAAATGTTTGAGCCAAGATACTTTAATATGTATAGAATTTCCATTAGTTGTATTGAAATAGCCCAAAAGTGTTGCAATAACACTTGTATTGACTGCAAATGATGCTTCACTTGCTCCGATTACAGTATTCATCGATTATGGTAACTCAAAAGTATATTGCAATAATATTTGTATTGACTACAAATGATGCTTCACTTGTTGCGGTTATACTATTCATCAGTTACACAAGTGATTTTCCAAATACCCTCCATTAAAGCTCTCTCCAATAAAGCTTTATTACTCTTATGTCAAATTTAAGCCATTAAGTTCATTATTTAAAAGCTATGTGCCCACTTAAGAAGGCATTATAGGCAAACAACATTGGCAAAAGTACTACCATGTTGTATGTTAGGCTACACCATTTTCTCCCAACTTACCTCTAAGGAAAATACCTCTATAGAGAATAATGCTCATTTCCCAACCGTCTGTCACAAACAAAGCCAAAAGGGCAATATAGAGAGAGCACATGCACTATTATTAATCAACCAGCTTGTACTCTTTGCACAAAATCTGCCATGTAATTTTTCACTCCCTAAAATACCTCTCCACAAGACAGATGAAAAATTCCCAAGAGTCAGATGCAAACTGCTTTTATATATATATGTATAGGATATTTCAAACAATGGAAGAATTATACTACGATAATATCTTACTGAGTCTCTTGGCTCTACTAAGAAAATACTCTAACTAATATCTTATTCACAACCTACAACCAGATTCGTAGAATGAGAAAGAATTACATAAGCAATAAGCCACTAAATTACATGTTACTATATACGAGAACTGCTAACAAATTGAGAGTCCAATAAAATCACAAAATAAGTAGATGGAAACTTTTAAGCTTGGTTTATGTTTGCCAATGCAACAAGGTTCGCATAATTCATTCTCAGTTAGTTTCTTAATTACTGAAGTAACCAATAAGTTGCTTGACGAGATAAAGAAGTCACCATCCTTTTTTCATTTCCTCATCGATTTTTTGATTAACTAAAGGCCATCAGCATCACAAGCCATTGACGAAAACTAGTATCACAGCCTCATCTTAATACTGCACTGTTTGGATTCCCTATTTTTTGAAGAACAAGTTTTTCTAATATAATGTTACAGTAATATACAAACAAAAATAATTTCAAAAATATCACGTCCGTGCAATTTATCAAAATCAACTCCAAAATATACAAAAAAAAAAATTAAAAAATTTACACCATCGAATAATACCACCATCATCCCCTTCTTCCTCCTCCCTCTCTTGTCTTAATTGCTTTTAGTATGGAGAAGATTCTATGGAGTATAAATAACAAATAAACATCATGGAAAGAAAGAAAAGAAAAATGCGAAGTAGGAAGATGCATTTCCAAGGAAGTAGCCACTAGGCATCCAATACCAACCAAGTTGAATAAATTAACTGGAGAGTTAATGCGACATTTCAGATCTAGGTCTCCTGTTGCCAGCCCCTTAATCCGTTTAGTTAAGTCAACTCTGTTGAGTTTTGCGAGCTCTTATGCTAAAATTACTTGAAATGCCTCACACAATTGGATGTTACATAAATCATATAGTAAAAAGTATTATAAAATTATTTCAAAAGTTTGTCTCTAAATGGGACCAGCCGATCTGTTGATTTGCCATTTACCTTTTCTTAATGTGAATGTCATTCTCGAGTGGAACTTTCGGGTTACACCACTATTCCAACAACCATTCAAATATCTTGCTATAAAGATAAGCAAAAGTCCAAAGTTATTGTAGCTACTCCCCTTGCTGACATGTAGCACTATGGGTGAACTTGACATTGCTTTGTAAGGTTGACTAGAAGAGTAGAATCCCTGCCTATGTTATAAGGTTAAAATATTTTTAATAGATTTTTCAAACTCTATATTTTAGAGAGATATAATTCAATTGGAATATCATGTACATGATCATTTCAACTTATACTGGACAAATTAACATAAATTTTAATCGGATTACAACGTTATTATCATTATTATTATTATTTGAATTTATATTTATTTTTATTTCAATATATAAAGTTATATTTGACAATTTAAGTTGAATTTGTTAAAAATCGTCAAATTGCATGGATTTTTTCAAATTGTTATATTCTTTGACATTTTGTTATTTTGCTAATGTAACGAAAAAGATTATTTACAGCTAATTGTATCTTATTATAAAGAAAAAGATTATTACCATTACTTAATGTAGTGTGCATTTTTCTATTTCAAATTTATTTTAATTTGTTCATATTAAAATATTTGGCGGCATTTCACTTTATGTTCATATATTTTTGTTATCAATTCTATTTTAATTCATTTATACCTTAATATGTGTTTTTTATACAATTAATTTTTTCCTTTCTTAATCAAACGAATGCATTAACGTCTAAATGACAAAAATATACGTATCTCTATTATATTTCATTAAAATGCTCTTTGTTGTTGTTTTCATGGTAACCATTAGATTTGCATTTTTTTTCTTATTTTCTATGTTGTTAGATTTTTAAATTATTCAATAAAGCTTATTTATTATAAGTTGTAATTTGGAGAGAAAAGTGTTTATCCAAGCTTATTGCATTATTAGATTATTCAACAAGCCAGCTTATAGATTACCCTTACATACACTACCAACCTTTATTATGCTTCATTTCCTTCTTGTTTTATTTCCTTCTCATTCTCACATAGCAGAGAGAAAGCTTTCTTCACTTTCTTGTTTTCTCACATTTGGTAATACAATTTTTCTTGCTTTTTACTTCAACAAATCTATACATTTATACCTTGTTGTAGTAACATATACTTTCTTCAGCATGTTTTGTGTTTTCCTTTTGTAGCATTACTTTTAGTACTCAAGATTTTTGCTTCGCCTATCACTTTATTCCAGGTTAGTCAATTTACTTATTTTATTTAGCACCAGTTAAACCTATATAAATCAACTGGAATTACCACCAAATATAATATACATTTTTCCTATCAATTTTATTTTATTTATGCGTTGATCCTTGCTTTTTATTACAAGAATTTTTTACCTTTATTAACCAGCAGTGCATCAAGATACTTTCTATAATATATTTACACATGACACTCAACTCATAAACAATCCCTCAAATTTTGTTACCCTTAAACACTTTAGGGTGGGCATTGGCTGTATTAGCACAACCAAGCCTTACTAGTTTTAAGATTAAATGGCTCTAGCATTTGATCAAAAGGGTGAAAATGCTAAGCAACTTCCATTGCAAAAGCATCCAAATTGAACCTGTACACACGGGTTCATTCTTGGTATAATTATCATTAAATACGTCCAAGAAGCGAAATAGCTTAGTCTAAAAAGACGTGTCTTTTTGTTTATTGATTTGCATTGTGAATTGCGTTGTCCCACTAAAATTTGCAAGCATAATTTCCTATGGTTTCTTTGTAATGCTACAAGCTTCACCACCTACTTGGATCCAATTACTGCTACCATTTATGAGTTCCCATATTCTTTTCGATCAAAAAATATGATTCAATTCTTTCCACAACGAAGGCCCACCATTGACTAAATCAATAGCACTCCAAAGTCTTCTTTTCTCCACTGATTTTGGTTCCTAGATCTAGCTGCGGAAGCTGAATCATCCCTTCCTTTATCCCATTGCAAAAAGCATCCTGCATCCATATCACCATCATCGACATCAGGTCATTTCATCCTACCAATCCCAAGCAAGAAAAAATGGCTGAAGCTGCTGTTAGCGCTACCATTAAGGTTCTGTTGGGGACGGTTATTTCCCTTGCCACCGACCGTACTAGTTTGGTTCTTGGGTTCGAAAAGGATTTGGAGAAATTAAGCCAATTTGCTACAATGATCCAGGACTTCTTGGATGATGCTGACGAAAAAATGCATAGGACAGCGGTGCGGCGATGGCTGAATCAGCTTGAAGAAGAGGTTTTTAAAGTGGACAATGTGCTGGACGAGCTCAACTATGAAAATCTCCATCGGCAGGTGAAGTACAGAAATCAACTCAAGAAGAAGGTATGCTTCTTCTTCTTGAACTTCAATACAATTGGTTTGCGTTTGAAATGGGCTTCGGAGATCAGGGAAATCAACAACAACCTTGAAAGGATTAATCGACGAGCCAATGACATGGGACTGGTCGTCAGGTGCCAAAATGATGCTGCACTCCCTGCTTCTGCTAGAGTCACAACAAGCCGACTAACTGACTCTACTGTTGTTCTGGATGTAGTGGGTAGAGCCAAGGATGAATCAAAGACAATAGAAATGTTGTTAAGCCCGGCTGAAAGAGTTGTCTCTGTGATTCCCGTGACCGGCATGGGAGGAATAGGAAAAACAACTTTGGCCAAATCAGTCTACAATAATCCACAAATTGGTCGTCACTTCGGAAAAAACAAATTTTGGGTGTGTGTGGCTAGAAAAATCGAAATAATGGAGCTCTTCAAATTCATTTTAGTACAATTGACAGAAGAAGAAGTGAAAGTGGACGACAGGAATGTTATCGTTAAGAAAATTGGAGATAAGCTCGAGAGACAAAAATATTTCCTTGTCCTTGACGATGTGTGGAATCATGAACAAGGATTGTGGAATGAATTTTTTACCACTTTGGAGGTACTAAATCCAACCAAAGGAAGCTGGTGTCTTGTTACTACTCGTGACAAACGTGTGGCTGATGCTGTGTCTACAATTCTAAGGATGAATCATCGTCCTCATTGCTTAGAAAAGCTATCATATGATGAGTGTTGGTCTATCTTGAGAAAAATGGGTACTGGCAGGGGAAGAAGTATCAAAAGAATTGGAAGCAATAAAGATGCAAATTTTAAGAAAATGTGGTGGCCTACCATTGGCAGCAAAGTTAATTGGAGGCTTGTTGCTTAGCAATGGAAAAGAGAAGTGGCAAGCTATTGTGGAGGATAGTCTCTTGAATGCAGAGCAAGGCCAAATCAATCAAATACTTAAGGTGAGCTTTGATCATTTATCACCTCCATCAGTTAAGAAATGTTTTGCATATTGCTCGATTTTTCCCCAAGACACAAAATTGGGAGAACATGAACTAATTCAGCATTGGATTGCGGAAGGTTTTGTTCTTCCAAATCAGAAAAATAATAGAGTGATGGAGGAAACAGGAGGTGAGTATTTAAGAAAATTCTTTATTGGAAAAAGTAGAAGAGTTATTAGGAACATATTATAAAATGCATGATCTCGTGCATGATTTTGCAAAATCAATTCTCAATCCAGAAAGTAGCAATCAGGATCACTACGTACGTTGCATTGAACTCTTCTGAAGGTTTGGCAGAAAATACCACAAGGACAATACCAACATCAATTCGCACGTTATTTCTCCATCTAGAGGGTGGCATATCCGCTAACATGCTTTTTAAGATTCAAGTACTTGCATGTTCTCAAATTGTTTGGCGATGATGTCAAGTTTCTACCGAGCTCCATCGGCAAACTACTATATTTGCGGTTGCTTGACATTTCATCTTCTAGAATCATTACAAGTTTACCAGAATCCCTTTGCAAGCTATATAATTTGCAGACGCTAACAATTCGTAATAATGCACTTGAAGGAGATTTTCCAAAACAGATGAGCAATTTGATTAGCTTGAGACATCTAAACTACTGTGATTGTCGTGCAGAATTTAAAATGCCGATGCAGTTGGGACGATTGACTTGTCTTCAAACTCTCGAGTTCTTTAATGTAAGTCAAGAGAAGGGTTGTGGTGTCGAACAGCTTGGGGCCTTCAAATATCTTAAAGGATCATTGCATTTAAGAAATCTTGGACTAGTGAAGGGCAAAGAAGCAGCTAAACAAGCAAAATTGTTCGAAAAGCCAGATCTATCTCGCTTGGTGTTTTTGAATGGGAAAGGTGGGATCGAGAAAGCGATAACTGTGATGAGGATGTATTGGAAGGTCTCCAATCTCACCCAAATTTGCAAGAGTTGGAAATTCGATATTTTATGGGTAATAAATTTCCGCAATGGCTTATCAATTTGTCAAAATTGGGAATAGAAGATTGTCAAAGATGCTGTGAACTCCCCGCATTAGGACAACTGCCATCCCTCAAACATCTCTATTTGGCACGATTGGACAACATCCGATCTGTTGGAGATGAATTCTACGGTATTAATACTAATGAGGAGGAGGAGGAGGGCAGATCACGAGCATCAGGGAGCTGCGCTAGAAGACGAAAATTCTTTCCAGCCCTTGAAGAACTCCGCGTAGAATATATGAGGAATTTGGTAGAGTGGAAGGATGCAGACCAAGTGAGATCAACAACAGGTGAAGTAGAAACTGATGTCTTTCCTATGCTGAGGGATTTGATGCTCGTGGGATGCTACAATCTTAGGGAGCTACCAAAAGATGTGTTTGGAACGAGTTTGCAGTGGTTGATCATCTCAGGTTGTGCTGTGCAAGATTAATTAGTCTGGGAGTAAATGGACAGAAATGCCCCCTACCATGTCTTGAGCAATTGAGAATTTGTGAGTGTGAGGGGTTGACCACTTTGCCCTACAAAATGTTCGAGTCATGCCCGTCTCTGTGGTACCTGGAGGTGGTGAGCTGCCCCAATTTGGTGTTGTTTTCACTTAATTTGCAGGAGACGTCATCTCTCGAGAAATTCATCTTAGTCAGATGTCCCAAATTGATCCCTCATAGGTTCAAAGGATTTGCTTTTGCCACCAGCTTAAGAAAATTACAAATCGGTCCCTTCTCCTCAGATGACTCCTCAATCGATGGTTTTGATTGGTCTGGTTTAAGATCTGCATCAACACTTACGAGGGTTGCCTCACACGGATTCCCTGCCACACCAGCTTCAATACTTGACTACCCTCACTTCACTAAGGCTGGACAACTTTGGAGGAATAGAAGTGCTACCGGATTGGATTGGAAACCTTGTGTCTCTTGAAACCCTATGGCTATGGTCTTGCCAAAAGCTTCAATCTTTACCATCCGAGGCCGCCATGAGACGCCTCACCAAGTTAACTCGTGTTGAAGTTTATTGGTGTCCTCTACTAAGACAACAATACTCTCCCCAAAGAGGCATCTACTACTTGGAGGAGGAGATTTCAAGTGATCCAGTAAGATTTTTTCCCATCTAAAGTTCACACACATACATATATGTATAAAAGTTTTTTTTGTTTCTGCATCTCATTGACATATATTTGCTCTTTTACTCTCTTAATTCTCTTTCTACAAAATCTTCAAACTAGTTCCATATGGTCATCCTCTGTAATTCTCTTCTTTTGGGCAGACATTGGTTTCTCTTCAAAGATTAGTTTTAACAAAGCCTGGTTTTGAACAAATTGGAAGAAACCAAAATTCTGGATTTCGTCTGCCTCTCTGAACCACTAAAAGATTTTGTACATCTTAAAAACTCCTTACACTTCAACTTTTTAAATTCTATTTGGCCAAGGACGAAATTATTAGCGACGGTGCATACACAATTAGCCTCTTTGTTTTAATGTGTTGGAAAATGCTTCATTTGATGTGCAATGCTAGATGTACATGGATGCATTCTTCATTTTTCTATCACTAATATTGCTGGTCTGAACGGACAACATTACAGCTAATCAAGAAACATTTGCAAAGAAAATTCAAGATACAATTTGCTGTTCAAGTTACAATAATTTTGGATAGTTGTTTGTCATGTTTCGCAAGTTTTAGAAGTTTATACATCACAATTACCATGCAGTCAAGCAGTGAGAGCGAAGAAGAAGAAATCGATGACAATGAACTAGCAGGCAGAGAGGGTGAACAAAAAAGCATTGATAGTGCTGAAACATCAGCTTCATGGTGTTTCCCATCGTTGTTGAAGAAGAAGAAGAGCTCAAGAGGCATGTTGTGCAGAAATGTGATAATGCAGCATTTCTCTCCCCAAGAACTCTTTTCTTACCTCCATCCAATTTAGTAAAAGTACAAGGAATTGGTGCAAGTTTGCATTCTAGTATGCTTGAGTCATGTAACTGGCCTAAAAACAGGGCATTTTCCTATACTTTTATTTGTTTGTGAACTTTTACCCTATGCCTACAGCTTATCTTTTGCTTTTTAAGATTTTTATATTTACTTGGTGCTAAACATGTCTTTTGATTGTGAAAGAATCTGGTCTTTTCCCATTTTCTTGCACTAGTTACTGGACCATAACTTTTCTTTGTTTTCATTGCTTATTATAATTGGAGACATACTGAAATGTACCATTGTGATGCTTTCCAGAGTCTTAGGAGGCATAGCTTATGTTGTTGGAGAAAGGACAGCATCGTTTGTTGTTGCATTTCTTACTAGAATACCAAGGGACAGAAGTTATTTTCATTGACCAGACAGGGTTTGAAGATGAAGGCAATTATCAATGATGTTTATTAAGCTCATTAGATATCATTAACTATGATGGAGGCTTCATAAATAGTTGGTTCTCCCCAAGTTTCTCAAACATAAGTTTTTCATCTTCTACT